>NC_060271.1:49968980-50268980 GCF_021613505.1 Equus quagga
TGCAATCCCACTGTCCTTCCTTCTTGGTGAAAATTCCTTCAAATCCATTCTTTGGAGCCTTGCTTGTCTCTGAAGTACTAAACTTAAAAGAGGCAGGTGCTGGAACAACAGTAGACAGACTCGGTTTACCTGGACTCTGACAAGTAACACATTTTGTAGCATTGGCTTCATTTCGTACCGAGCATGAACTGCAATCCCACTGTCCTTCCTTTTTACTAAACATGTCCTCAAATCCACTCTTTGTAGTTTTACTTGTCTCTGAAGTACCAAATTTAAAAGAAGCAGATGCTGAAACAGAAGAAGTAGGTAAACTCTGTTTTCTGGGATTCTGACAAGCAACGCATTTTGTAGAACTTCCTTCATTTTGTACCAAGCATTCATTGCAATCCCACTGTCCTTCCTTTATAGAAAAAACAGATCTGAAATCGCTGTTAACAGACTTAGGAAGATCTCCCTGGCCGAATTTAAAGGAAGCCTGCTGAACAAATGAAGATCCACTTTTGTTAGGAGACTTTGTATTCTGGCAAGCAATGCATCTAGATACACTAGGTTCATTTCTCACTAAACAAATACTACAATCCCAGTGACCTTCTTTCTTTGGAGTCATCAATGCAAATCTATCTGGAGTGTTTTCTGGGCCAGTTTTAAGAGTGGAAACAGTTTCAATTAATGGTGGGCCAAGGAGCTCTTTATTGCTTGGGTTTAGATTTTGGCATGATACACATTTCTTAGAGGTTGCAGCATTCTTTAATGAGCAGCTGTTACAATGCCACCAAGACCCTTCTTTCTTTGAAACTTGAAATTCGAAATTCATGTTTCCAGCATCAGACTTGCAAATATCCTTGTTATCATGACTTGTGGGTTCTTTTACAATTCTCATAGCCTGATTTGTTGTGGTGGTGACATGTGCAGCTGAGGCTTTTAAAATGCTCTGGGCCTCTTCAAACTTGCACTTAAAAAGTGCTGCTTCCTCAGGAGTTTTGAATCTAATAGCAAGTTGTTCTGGTTTGGGCAACTCATCTGCATAATCAAGAGCATGCCATACAAAAGATCTGTCTGATCCAGCATTTGGTGTCAGTTTCATATCTGGACTGATGTAATGATTTGCACAGATTTTCAATACTTGCTCTCGTCTCATTAGAAGGCGAATTTTACCAGATGTTTTATGTCTTAGTATTTTTACATTACCAATTCCACGTTCCTTCCATTCTTTGGATTCTACATCAAAACGAAATAATTTTGCACGATTGCAAAAGAATTCCTCTTCATCTTCCTCACCAGTTTTTACTTCAATCTTATCAGGAAGAGGTACCACAGGCTCAAAGTGAGGGCCATCATCATCATCATCACCATGGGCACTCCCTCCATCTGTTTCATGATTCTTGTTGGCCAGCTCTGGAGCAGGTGTTCCAAACACTGATTTCCCTGGACCATGGAAAGTAAATGTATCATCACTTCGACGAAAACCAGAATTCTTTTGCTGATTTGGGCCCATGTTTTCGGTAAATGAAATTCCAGGCAAGTTTTTGCTCCCAAAATTGAATGTATTTCGAGGTCCAGTGGTTTGACCAGCTTTTGGTCCACTGAAGCCATCACCTTGCAAAGGTTTATCTGAAGTCAAGAGACCTAAAAGGCTTTCACTATTATTGTAAGCTGTAGAAGGGGGCTGTGTCACAACCTGCGGTGAGGAAAACGTGAAGTCACCATCATTGGATTTGAAATTTGAGTTAAATTTAAAAGGAGTTGGCTGTGTTGTATGTGCAGGTGCTGTCAAAGATGGCCTTATTCCTTCACCTGGTACAGGCTGAACAAAATTAGTTTTTCCAAATTCTAGAACCTTAGATTCTGCAGATCTTGAAGCATGAGCTGCAACTGGAGGTTTTGTGAAATAACCTGGTTCTGGTAAAGGTGGATTTGTGTTTGTCTGTTGAACATTGTAATTAAAGTAATCATCACCCCTGGGTGATAGAATTCCTGTTGCAGGAGACTCAAAACGCAATGGAGGACCATACATCTCTTGAGAGAACATACAAGCAGACGAACTTTGCACTGGTGGTGTGTGCATCTGTTGTGAATAGGGATAAATATGCTGTTGAGGTGGAAGTCTATTCATGCCATAAACTGGACCCTAAAAGAAAGAAAAAAAAGTTAAAATTTTTTGTAGGTTGTCTACAAAACTACAGATAACTAGATACAAACCATTTCTCACAAACCACAATCATGAATATTGTAAGGTAAAGATATCATTAGGGTATATGGTATATCACTAAGAGAAGACAACATTACTACAAAGATACTTACAGTTATGGTCCTTCTTGGCATATAATGAAAATTGCCTTAACTAATGACAGCATCTTAAAAATCTAATTCTCCTACAATAAACGCATAGAATAAATATCTTCTTCATTCCTAAACAATGTGTCAAATGACATTAACAATAATGATGATGATGATGAAAACTAACACTTATTGAGCATTTTACTTACGTGCCAACTGGGCACTGTTCTAAGCACTTTATATATATTATCTCATTTTAGTATCCTCAAAAACCCTATGAATTAACGCATTATTATCCTCATTTTACACATGAGGCAATTAATGCATAGAGAGGTTAAGAAACTTGCCCAAGGTCACAGTGAGCAGAAGAGCCAGGGTCTAAATGCACCCAAGCCCTCTGTCTTCAAAGTTTCACAATGAATTCCTGTTGTAATACTGGGTCTTAATCGACAGTAACATAGCCACTTCAGGTCTGGAAGTACTTACCACATAGTGGTTCAGCAAGGACATTCTAGTCCTATGTCTGCCAAAACAGAATGAGGAAGGACCCAGCACAACCACCACCACCACCACCACCCACATTTAAAAAATATTCTAAATGTTCACACTTAACATAAAAAGATGACTAAGGAGCATAACTTCTATATCTGGAGAGAAATTTAAAATATCTATATCTCGTGGGACATAAAGGTTTAATGCTGACCTATTCCTTGAATTTCTTTGAAGGAAGTCTGAACAGTTAAAAAGGAGATATTTATAAATGTATAAATTATTCCTTTGTTACCTTTGTGGGAGTAACATTAGCTGCTGGTCTGAGAAGATACTGGGAATTATATGCTGGTGACTGACTATAATATACTGAAGGGCCAGTAGTTGCAACTAAAAAAAAAAAAAACAACAACAAAAGAAAGAAAACACTGTTAAAAAAAGTCTATACTACAGTTAAGACTATCTAGGCAAGAACTATAAATACAAAAGCAATAGAAATTAAAGAAAGATTTAACTATACAGATTTTTTTCTTAAGTTCTATACATCAAAATATACCACAAACAAGATTATCAAATGACAAACTAGGAAAAACTGCTAAATATGACATATGAGGAATAAGAGAGCCGCACCACAGTGGTCAACAAGAACAAGCGCCTCACAACAAGCATCCAAAAAGGAGCCAAGAAAAAGTGGTTGGTTCATTTTTTAAGACTGGTATGATGTGAAAGCACAGTTGTGTTCAACCTCAGAAATATTGGGACTACACTATTCACAGGAAGGATTTAAGGAACCAAAAAGCATCTGATTGCCTCATGACCTTGTTTTTGAAGTGAGCCTTGAAAACCTGCACAATGACAAAGTTGCATTTTATAAACTCAAGCTGAGAATGTTTGGGTCAAAAATCAGCTGACAAATTCATGGAAAGGATCTCACAAGTAACATAAAACATGTTCCTTGGGTTAAAAAAAAGACACATCATGACTGAAACTCAGGTTGATGTCTACGCCATTTTCTCAATCTGTTTTGTGTTAGTGTTACCAGGAGACCAATGACTAGAAGACACTCATGTTGATGGCAAAACTACCAAAAGTCATTTGCTTGATCTGTTTTATGAAAGTTTTACCAGAAAACGAAACAACTTAAAGACCATTTATGCCTTTACACAAAGAAATGGAAATTATGACCCAAGAGGTGCTAAATAATTGATTCTGGAAAGCACTGAAAAAGACCTAGAAAAGGGTAGCCAGTCTATTTACCGCTTCATACAGTTACTAGAAAAGTAAATACTGCCAAAGAAGCCCAAGTTTGAATTTGGAAAACTAATGGAACTGCCTGGTGAAGATGGTTATGTTTGGAAATATTATGGGGAGAAAACAGGCATAGAAAAAAGAACAAGTTGATGGATATGAGCCAAGAATCATAAAGTCTGAAATTTGACTAGTCACTTATCAGTGACTAGTGACTCTTGATTGTAAAAACATTAAAAGTTTTTATAAACTTACTAAAAATAATCTAATAGAAAAAAATACCAGATGAACAAATAACTCAGGAAATACAAAAGATTATAAAGTGCTGAGCACATCTAGTATAAAAATAAAAAACACTGATACTATTTTTGTTTTTCAACACTGGCAAAGGTTTTTATAAACTAGCAATAGTTAACACTAGGCAAGAGTGCAAAGAGATGGGCACTATCAGATACTGGTGGTTAACAGTGTAAACTGGCATAGCTTTTCTGGAAAGCAATTGCTCAACTAAACGAATTTTTAAAATACCCTACAATCCTCGGAATGTGCCCACAGCATTATTTATAATAGCAAAAACTGTAAATAACAAAAATAAGGGAATAAAATTTGCATTACTTTCACATGATGGGACACCTGGTATTCACCGATAACATTTTCAAACAATGCTCAGAACTTAAAGTAATATTTTAAAAAACAGGCTTACCCATCTATAATGTAAGAATATGGTAAAATCTCATTAAAAATTCTTTATGTATACAAAGACAAAGGACCAGAAGGAAATACTCCAAAATATTAATTGAACTGTATGTGATATTGTTAGTTTTTAGTTTTCTTTACATTGTTCAATACTTCTGAATATATTCTCTAGGCTTATTGTTTTTTAATCATCTTATTTTGAAAAGACAAGGACTATTTTGGTATATTTTTACTTTGATTAAAAAAAACAAAATCTGTGAACACAGGAATGGGAATCAGGAGACTTGAGCTCTCCTTTCAGGGCCACAAAGCTGCTTTGTGACCTTGTCAACTAACCGGTTTAGGGTCTCTGTTTTTCTCAATTGTAAAATGAGGATGTGCTGCTTTTACACATTTCATAGGGTAATTGCAAGAATAAAATGAGACAATGTGAATGTTATGTTTAACACCAGAAGACATTTTAGGCCTGTAAACAAAGGAAGAAACGGAAATTGTAACCCAAAAGGTGCCGAATTATCAATTCCACACAGCACACAACAAGCACTTTTAGACAAGGCTAGCCAGTTTACTTATCTTCTCTATACAAGGCTCTATATAATGCACAAGGTTTTTAAATGAGCAATGTTTGAACTCATGGCATCTCATTTTTATCTATGACTTATGACATTTAGTAAGTCTGACCTTACAAAGATTTTCTTTCTATTATTTTGCCTGCATTTAGAAAACACTGTCAGAGGGGATAGTGGGGCTGACTTAACTATGCCCCTATGAACCATCACACAAATATACTTATCTAAACTAGACCATACCATTCTAAATCTTTCCTGGGTTAAAATCAATTAGATAAAAATGCCCTACTACTATTTTGGGAATCTGTCTCGTGTAAAAGAAAGCTACTTTTTTTTCCTACAAAGATTGGCAGCTGAGCTAGCATCTGTTGCAAATCTCTTTTTTTTTTTCCTTCCCTTCTTCTTCTCCCCAAAGCCCCCCAGTACATAGTTGTATATTCTTGTTGTAGGTCCTTCTGGTTATGCTATGTGGGATGCTGCCTCAACATGGCCTGATGAGCAGTGCCATGTCTGCACCCAGGATCCGAACCAGGGAAACCCTGGGCTGCCAAACCGGAGTGTGCGAACTTGACCACTTGGCCATGGGGCCAGTCCCCAAAGCCTATTTTTATCATCATTTCTAGCTGCCTGAGGGCAAGGGATCATACTGGCAAGTGGCTTTAAATTTAGGCCATCAGAGTTTTAACCCTGGCTCTATCAATAACTAGCTATACAATAATGGATAAGTTAATCTTTCTAAACTCATTCCCTCATCTATTAAATTGGGATTAATAATGGTACCTATCACTCTGGGTTATTGTGATTACATAAAATTACATACACAAAGCACTTCAGCACATAGACAACCCACAAGAAGCACTATTAGTACTCTTTAGTTCATTAAGTGTTTACTGTATACTATTAAGTAAATGCCTAATACATACCCACACATACACAAATGCTTATAATAATCATGTAAAGCAAGTATCTCCACGTTTTGAATAGAAAAACTAGCTGAGAGAGGTCAGTATGTGACAAAAGCACAACCTCAAAATCCAATAGGGTCTAGCTCCAAACTCAACCCTTCTACATATGACCATGGTATTTCAAAATAAACAAGATTTCCTATGAATGTCCTATCTCTCAGTAGACCGTCAAAATAATTCCTGAGAGGTCTAAGTTGTTAATTAGTCATCTCTTAATGCATAATGATATCAGTTAACGTTTTTCAATTATAAGGAATGGTTCCACCTCAGTCTCAGCTCCTCTGAGATGTGCATTAAAGGTTTAAGTGCTTATATACACAGGATCAGATAAAGCTTGTTCTACTTCTACTTGGAGTTAGAAAAATCTCAGTAATACCAAATATAGCTTAAGCAACCCATAAGCAGACACATATAGACATGTATGTAAACAAATGTACATAGACAAAGTGACTTCACAAGTTATCTATTTAAAGGAGGGAGAAGTACAATGATTTTACTAAAACTGGAATTATCCAGTTGCCAACCCACCTGTTAGCGGGGCCCCATGAAAAGTCTGTGATCCCTGATATCCATCAGGCACTGAATCTGGTCCATAATTCTCTGTAGGCCAACGATGAGGAGACCCTGAGTTACTGCTATTTAGTTTCAACTCTTGCATTTCTTTCTGTTGGAAGAATAAAGAAAACAATTTTAAGTAATTCTATCATGCCAGAAATAGTGTTAGAACAAACTTAAAAATTTTAAACTTAAATACTTGATGCCTTCTAAGATTCTATATTTCAATAAGATCTGAGTACCAGGTGCAGATTTAAGAACATGATCCTTAATTTGTCAAAACTTATTTGTTCCCATTCTTTTATTCCTTAATACCATTCATTACCTAATTCATTCACTCTAGGTTAGAGTTGGAGTTAGCTCTAATCTAAACAACTGAATAACTTCCTAAATAGTCTACACTTGCCTAAATTGATCTTTCTGAAGTTTAACTCTAGCCAAGACACTTCCCTGCTCAAAAAAAACAAGAAACTACAAATTAAACTTCTCTGACATTCAGTCCTCAGCAGTATTATCCCAAATATCCTTCGAGCATGTCCTTTCCACACTGCTTTACTCTTCAGTAAACCTGGACTACTCAACATTCCAAATTACTGCCCAGTACCAGCTTTCCACTTACCACATTTGATGTAAAAAAAAAAAAAAAACACTAATAATTGTTCAAGATGATGCTCAAAAGCTCCACTAGGAAAAGGAAAACAACTAATTTTTGTTCAGAATATATTATGTATATAATAATATATTCCTAGCACTTTACTTTTAAGTTCTTAATCCTTACATGTTAGGTAAACAAGATTAACTCATACCTTAAAATGAAAAAGAAAACCGCAGGAAACGGCACAGCTAGAATTCAAACCACATCTTACTCCAAAAATGTTTTCATAGCACCACTCTGATGCCTAGACAAAATGGGAGACATACTGCTCTCTAATGGGAGTTTTGTGGCTAGCTATCAGATCTCTCTCATTTTATAGACAACTAAATGACAACATCCTCCTCAACTCCAGAACCTACAAAATATCCCTTACAAAACTGGCACTTACAAAGAAATTATTTCTTTTTCCAAAGGAACTATATTGGTTATCAGCCAACAGGTCACTTTTGAAAATAATACTAAATATCTTTATATGGTCCCAGCTATCTGACTGGTTATAAGTGAGTTCAGAGACAGATCCAGCACATCTGCTTTCTTCTTGCAGAAGTGCTTTCAAATAGAAATTTCCCCAAAGACATAATTATTGAGGTCAAAAATACCTCAAATTTTCAAGCTAAATATATTTTCCCCATTCATCCATCTAATATGTCTAGTTGAGATACTGCACATCCAAAAATAAGAAACTGGTAGAATCAACTGGAAAACTCTACTGGTCACCACTGGTATCTGGACCACAGTTTTGAACATGCAATTAATGCTACCATCATAACTTTAAAAATTCAAACAACTAGAAAATGTGATGAGAACTGGTTTCAGTAATTCTCACTTTACAGATGAGAAGGCAAAAGTCAGAGAGATAAAGAAGTGCCTGGCCCAAGATCATTAATTAGTGGTAGAGCACATGGACTATCCACTACACTGCCACAGAATACAATGTTGGGTGCCTGAAACCTGTATTGTAAGCCAAGATTATATGTAATATCATAATAGGCCACGATTACACAAAATTAACATACAAAATCTTTGTGCAAATTCAAAAGTTTGTTCCCCTCCAAATAGCATATTTGAAATCTCACACAGTGCTGATAGTACTGTAATAATCACACACATATCACGATTTCCTTGGTGTAGCTTTAGAACTACGAGTGATTTACTGCTTGCCCAATGAGCATGAAACAACTTACCTGTACTTACAATTCCAAAAAAGAAAAGCTCTGTGGAGCCCCATAGTTAAAGGTCACTTTCATATAGGTAAAGTAAAATCAAGCACACATAACTATTTCCTTATATAACTAAACCAAATTCATATGAAAGCATGAAAAAGATAAAGAGACTTTTTGAAGCTTAGACTACACGTCAATTCCTAACTACAAATCTGACACACACAACCACAGCCAGTATGAGAAATGAACTCATAGGCCAGGGTATAATTAGTATATTTCACTAGTTCAACTCAATCACTTGGGAACGTCCTCTAAGCCCGGAATGACGCTATGTTTTGGATAAAAGTGTCTCTGCCTTTGAAGGATCCACATCTGGTCGAGGACAGAGACACATAAGTAAATTCAAAAATATGCTAAGTGTCAAGATACAGGTACGTACAACATAGTATAATTGTACAGTAGCATGGCAAAGGGCTTTAGAAAGAAGTGAGGGAGTGGTCAAGGAAGGAATCTTGGAATAAGAGAAGCACAGTTTAGAGAAATTAAGTGACTTACCTTAATGGCTTCTACTTGTTGGCAGATCATTTTCAGTAAAGAATTTTGATCTTCTGCCCATCGTGGTGGTGTTTTGGGAGAATACTAACAAAATAACAACAAAACAGCATTTAAAACATTTAGAACAGAGACACATTTCGCAATGCAATAATTCATTTCTTTCCCACTTACCTTGTAACTTTTACTTGGTGATAGAGAATATTTGGTGGGAGACGGCGTAGAATATTTTATTTCTGAATCTGTAGTCCGCAAAGAACCATTTTTATAAAGAGGACCTCCTTCAATATAGTCATCGAGTTCCTGCATGACTGAATTAAGCATCTCTTTTACAGACTCCAGGGGCACAGGCAACTAAAAACAAAAGGCATGAATCAAGGGCTTTAGTTTGCAAAAATGCCAAAGTAAGAACTCCGAAATAAATACAAAGGTCTTACTAATTTACTTACATTTTTCTCACTTTTGTATAACAAGCATTTTATGCTTTACATATAAATAACACAGAAGAAACTGCTGTGTAATCTAATGTCTTCTGATTCTAAAGCCTATGTTGTTTCTATTCCTTCTGTTAGCCATAACAATGGTAGAGGAATGTTAACTTGGGGACACGTGAACAAAATAAATTACTAGTGTTTACTAATTGATTCTGAATGGTGAGAGAAACATAGATGCTAGAATGCACTAGACAACATAAATCCTAACCTAAGAGCAGTAACATAAATTAATCAACAAAATACTTGGAAGGTTGAATATAATTGAAGTTAATACCATCATGACAGCCTCAAACTGCTGACAGCAGGAAAACAGCCCATAGCAAATGAAGAAGATGAGAAGAAATGCTCTAAAGGTGTCAGCAACTACGTCCAATTTCAGTAAAATGTTTAACCGCCAAATTCATTAAGAACTAGTCCTTAGACTGCGATATTTGCTTTGATTACTTTGCCAAGATAACAAAAATAAATGTCCTGCCTTAGAAACCTTTTCTAATTCCCCAGCGAGTATTTCTGAGTATCAACCTAGATTCCCAAGCTTAAAGAAACACCAAACCCAAGACAAAGCAATGCTAATTAAATATTCATACATATACCCCTTCTGTGCATTAATAATAAGGTATTATCTAGCATTTTTGAAAGGATCAAAATATAAAACCAAGGCAAAAATGCTTATCACCCAGTTATCAATAATAAGAAAGTAAAACAACCTGCAAACTTACTTTCTTAACCACTGAAAGATTTGAATCACTGTCATCTAAAATCTTTATTAGGTAGTCCCTGCTCTTTCTCAGATAATTCTTGCATTCTTCTTGTTCTTCAGGAGAAAGAGCATCATTTTCAATGTCTTCTGCTTTCCTGTGAAAAATCTACAAAAAGAGTGCTTTTATGAAGCAATAAAGTTAAAAAAAAAAAAAAAACTTTTAATTCAAAGCACTACATCTACTTACCAGTGCAAGATTCCAATAAGAAACAACATTTTTTATAGATTCAAAAGTAGTCATAGCATCGTCTATATTTCCATTAACTGCATCCAATATAGCAAACGTGATGTGTGCTTCTTCTTCATATTCACCAATTTCAGATGCCTAAACACATTTAGCAATTTTTAGTCAAAGTGCCTCTACTCAGAATATCAAACTCAAATGACTTCCCAAAGCTTTTGTATGATCTAATGAGATTAACATCTCAGTACTCTTTTTAGCCATATTCTATATGTGACAGCTAGTGGATTTAGAAAACAACACGACCATTAAACAACCAGGCAATCAGTTTAAGCAGTTTATATCTCCATTTCTTTATAAACTGGAAATCCCTATCTCCAAGTAATTCACAATGGGATCATCCATTACCTGAATGTCTGCACTATGAAAATGTTTAAACAGAGGGTCAGTAGGTTCAGGAATACTGCTCTTCTTTTTGATTGTCTTCAACAATGGTAAAACCTTCCTCCAATAATGAACACTTCTGCCTATGTATTCCCGTTGATCATAAAAAGAATTAAGACTGCTGCCCTAAAAGAGAGAGTTAGAAGCACACAACCTAAGGAACACAAATGATAAGATCTAAAAATTCCTTTATAAATGGTCTGAACAACTGGTTAAAATCTCAAATCAAGGCCCAACAGAATCGCTAAGTCATATGCTCAACTTTCCAAATATTGGAATAACTAACCACCCTAATACCAGTGATCATTTGAGACCCAACTTTTAAACACTTTCAATGATACTATCTAATGAGGCAGCCGAATCTATGTTTTAAAAATTGCCATTTTTAGACAGCTGAAATCTGCTGTTCTGTAAGTGTCACAGTTTGTCAAAAGGCTAACCATCTACACCTGATCTTGCCATAGAACAGGCCTCAGATTTTTAGAAGGATGTATAATGCCCTTACCTACAAAGCCTTGTAATACCTAACAGGGAAAATATTTCTCAGGCTGGACAAAAATATAACAGCTAATACTTACATAACACTTATTGTGCCAGGCCCTGTTCTAAGTGCTTATATATTAACTACATTGTGGTGAGATTAGAAAAACGCAATTTACCTGGCATAACATGAACAAGCTGCTATTGTTTTTAGAACTAAAAGACTTTCAATGAAAAGTTTATGATTCTTAAAAGTTATGGTAATGTTCTCAACAATGAGTACACTTTAATGAACTCACCGTTTTCTGGAGGCATTTTGCCCAATGTATAAGCAGAGCAGGTTGAAGACCATGTTTTTCCTGGCCTCTCAGAGTGTTTATGTCATGCTGAACTAAAAGTCGTAATTTTGCTGAGGTTCCAGGTCTAAAAAAGTTTTATTTGATAAAATTGATTTACAAACACAGGTCAACGTTTACATGTATGTTAATCACCACATGATAATTCAATTAAATCCCTAGGCAATAAGTTTTAAATTAAGTAGGTTTTTAAATTAAAAACCTAGGCAATAAGTTAAAGGAATATTTTTAACTACTTACATTGCTTTTCTGTGAATGAGACTACAAACTGCATCCCACCAAGATTTTTGTCTTTCTGTACAAAGCTGTTTACACACAGGAAATGGCAAGCACAGTGGCTGACAGAAGCTGTAGTGAGAATTACATTTCTCCTTTAACTGTAAGTGGCTGGTGTATATTACTCCAAGCAGAAATACCTATGTTATTTAAATAAAAACTCAAGTAAGAAAAAAATTAAACAAAACTCAAAATATTTAATTTGTTAAAATCTTTGCTTACTTCAAGATCTAAGATACATATTGATTCTGGTGCATTCGTTTCAAGTCTGGAGGTTTCCTGGGGTAAATGATGAAAAAGCTGTTTCAGCCATTTTCGAATTGCAGGTAAGGTAGGCAACGAATTCCACTGTAAGCCAAGCCAGGTAAGGTGCTGAAGACTACCATTATGTGCTCGAATGGCACCTGAAATAAAGGGAGAAAATTAGCTTCAGGTTTTGGAAATTTTTTTGTGTGCCAACATAAACAACTAACACATTAAATGTTTATTAATTTTATAACTGTTTTTCTACATCAGAGCTGGGGGAAATTCTGTGATAAGCAAAGTCTCATGTTCTTATTAAAAGTATTCACACTTTAGGAATTTTAATAAAAACCATTATGATGGAGAAACTACTACTCTAATTTAAAAAACCTACTGACAGAGGTCAAATAAAAAATGGCTACCCAATAAGAAATCTTGAAACAATGAATTTACTTTGTTATTAAAGAGTCATTACAAGAATGGGATGCCACTACATTAATCTATTAAGATCATAAAGGGATCTTTTCTTCTACAAGAAATTCAATACTGAAAAAGTTACAGGCTTCTGGAAGCATAAAGAGGTAGAACCTTTCTAGTAATACGGCAATTTGCAAGAGACTTAAAACGTGTTCATCAACTTTGTCCCAGTAATTCTGTTTTTAGGACTCTCTATGGAAAACATTTGATATGGAGACACTGAAGTTTTCATCAGACTGTTATTTTTAATAGTGAAAAAACTGGAGACATCCTGGATGTCCAACAACAAAAAGTGGCTAGCAAATTATGGCTAATTCATAAAACAGACTATACTGCCATTAAAAGTGATATTTACAGAGACATATACAATAGGAGAGAATTTATGAAAGACAAATCATATGTATCGTATAAACAACTATTTAGAAGAAAAACGTGACACCAACTACCACCCCCTCTCTGCACCAAAAACCTAAAAGGAATACCGAAAAAAATTAAGTCATTATTTCTAGGTAAACAGATTATGGGAAATTTATTTCTCTTTTTGCTTTTATTTTTCTCCTAACATAAAAGAATTAAGATGCAAAATGTTTCCTTTGAAAGATACAACTTACCAATATCATATCTAGCCAGATCATCAGGTTGTGGGGCTTGTACATCAATGTTTCCAATATCATCGCTACCAAGGAAAGATCTATCCTTGGGTGACTGACTAGAAAACAGAGCATCATATAAAGCAGACTGCCCACTTTTATTTGCAAAGGATTCTACAACCTCTTTTAAAAAATCTTGCTTGTCACGACTTAGGTTTAGCAGCATGTGCCCTGAAAAACAAATTATCTCCATCATTTAAAACATAGAGATTATTTTTACTCACATCTCTCAACAGTTTCATTCACATAGCTTAAGGAGAAACAACATAATTATATCAGACCTAAGCCTCCAAAGCAACAACAAAAACTGGACAATAAAAAGGGTGCTTATGCAAAAAATGAATATAGATTATAGGTTTAAAACATCTGTGTCTACATGCTAGAGTAAAAGGAAGGAAAACAGGAATGTGTGTGAAAAATGCCAAAAGTATTTACATTTCAGATGGAAAAGAGTGGGATTTAAATGGCCATACGACAGCAGGCCCAATCTCAAATTCTCTGATCTGATACACTGATTTCCAACCCTAGCTGGTCAGAATCATCCTTTAAAAAGCTTTAAAAATATTTATTTCCAGGCCCCACTCCCAGAGACTCTGATTTCACAGGTTTGGGGTAAGGAATCTATTTTAAAAACACTGCTTGGATGAAGTTCTAGTACGTACCACAACATCGAGGACCTTTGAAAACAATATACTATGTGAAATAAGGCAGTTGCAAAAAATTACATATTGTATGATTCAATTTATATGAAATATCCAGAAAAGGGAACTCTAAAGAGACAAAAAGTTAGAGGTTGCCTAGGACTAGGAGGTTTGGGGGAAATGAGGTGTGACTGTTAATAGGTATGAGGTTTCTTTATGAGGTGATGAAAATGATCTAAAATTGATTGTGGTGATGGTTGCAAAATTCTGTGAACATACTAAAAACCAGTGAATTGTACACTTAAAATGGGTGAATTATATGGTATGTGAATTTTATCTCAATTAAGCAGTTTAAAAGAAAAAAAAAAACACTTCTTGAAGTAATTCTGCTAGTCAGTCACGTTTGATTACCACCAAACTATTCTCTCTCTGAAAATTTGCAGAGACAAGCTCAGGAATGCCCAGATCGAAGACATTAAAACACAGTTCACTTTACTAACTGTTACACGCTGCAAAGGCATCTATGACAGCCCTGCAAAGGTAGAAGGGAGACATAAGAAAAAAAATGGCAAATTACTTCTTCAAGGACTGAAAGTCTACCTCCCACAAAAACGTAGGCTGCGGGATAGAGGAGCAATATAAGCTTTGACCAACAGCCTAACTGCAGGCCAAAATTTACAATAACTTTGACTTGATACTACCTTCTTGCTCTTTACGAAGTTCATTCAATTTTATATCAAAACTGCTTCCTATGGAAACTTTTCCTACAAAAAGCATTATGCTTCTTCAGTTCATCATTTGATTCACTGGCTATGTGAACACCTTGAAGTTTTTGCCTTAGCAAAACCAGATAACATATAACAGACCTTTAGGATCCATCCCAAATAGTCAAAACAGGGAAGAGATCTACAAATTCCAAGAGCCTAAGAGAATGTGAGTATCTATCTTCCATCTTTCTATGTTGTTGTCAGTTCCTTAAGAAATAAATCTGTATCTTCTTCACTTTATACCCCCCAAAGCAGTATTTTACAAGCAACTGATGTTAACTGGTTGGCAAATCAGTAATTAGTCTTAGTTCAGAAAGTGCCTTAAAATATTCAAGATGCAGGCTCTAGCAGTCAGACAAAGAAATGGTTAAGGAGTTTCTTCAATGGGAGCAAACAATATCACATATTCCTTTTAAAGAATATACCATTTCTTCTAATTCTTTCTATATCTCTTGCACAAATCCAATGTGGCAAAGAGAAACAAATGATTAGGACAAATTATCTCCTGGACAGACAGAAGATATTATCATATGATGCTCCAATAGAAAAATTTTCCTTTTTTTCTTTTTAAAATAAAATCAGTTAAACATTACTATTACCTGATTGGCTCAGACGATCAAAGGCCATTATTTCTAGCAGATTTTGTCCAGCTTCTCCTTTTATTAATTTAATCTTTGGTCTTGGAACCTGATAATTTTAGAATAAAGAATCTTAATTTGTTGATACCCATATTTCTAATGATAAGATGTTCCCTTCTATTACGTGCTGCTTTTTTGATAATGAATAAACAGTTAACCATGGTTAAATTGAGTTAGAAAACCAACTGCAAAAAACTGGAATGCCTACAAAGAGTACTTTTGAGAAATTACTTTCTACTAAAAAAAATTAGAATTACATTTGCGGAAATGGAGTATTTGGAGAACTTATCTACCCTACATAAACAGAACTATAGCAGAAGTGATGACAGCCCTACTTAACACAGCACTGGTGGAATCATACTTGGAAGTGCCACACTGTGGGACAGCAGATTTTCAAAGAGAATGGACAATTTGGAATACCACTGAGATAAACTGGGACAACCAAGAGAGTAAAAGGACTCTTAGCCATACCTATGAAGAACTGAAAGAATGATGAATAAATAGAATGGTGAAGAGAAAACATGATAGGTGCCTTCAGATATTAAGAAAATTATCTTGGAAAAGAAGGGTTAGCATTTTTAATAGCACCAGAAGAAAAAACACCACCAATGAGTAACAGCTTCAAAAATATTTTTACTTCATATAAGGAAGCACCAAGAACTAAATTACCAAAAAATGCAATGGGCTATCTTGAAAAGTAGTGAATGCCAATCACTGAAAATGTTCAATCACAGGCAATGACCACTTAACTGGAGATATCCTAACAGTAACTATATGGGTGACTGGGGTAACTGCTGTTAAGTCTCTTCATGACTTTCTTAATTAGAGTAATGGGAGTATAATTTGGTATAATCTCTGTGAGGTTGGAAATTGGGCAATAGCTCTAAGCATTATAAACGCATACACTTTGATCCTGCAGTTCTTCTTGCAGTAATTCATTCTACCCATAAATTTTCACATGTGAAATGGCACAGCTTATTCATTGCAGAATCATTTGAAGTAGCATAGAAAAAAGGAAAAGTAACCTAACCCCTTGGGTTCAGGGCACTGATTTTTTTTTTTTCCCCTCGAGGAAGATTAGCCCTGAGCTAACTACTGCCAGCCCTCCTCTTTTTGCTGAGGAAGACTGGCCCTGAGCTAACATCTGTACCCATCTTCCTCTACTTTCTACGTGGGACGCCTACCACAGCATGGCATGCCAAGCAGTGCCATGTCCGTACCCAGAATCTGAACTGGCGAACCCCAGGCCACTGAGAAGTGGAACGTGTGCACTTAACCACTGCGCCACTGGGCCAGCCCTAGGGCACTGATTTAAAAAACCCCAAAATACGTACGTCCATAGAGTGGAATAATATGTAATCATCAAAACAAATGAGGATGCTATACTCATCCTATGCTTTCTATACTAATATGAAAATATCATCAAAATATATTTCAAAATAAATAGAATGTACAGAATATTTTCTATGTGTATTTTTTAAAGGGGAGTGAGAGTGTGTGTATCTGCTTGTACGTGCATAAAACATTGTTGAAGAAGTCACAAGAAACTAATAAAATTAGTTCCTCTAGGGAGGAGAAGTAAATGACTAAGGAACAGAGGTGGGAAGGAGATTTCACAGTATACTCTCATATGCCACTACAACTTTAAACCATGTGAATATAGCATTTTTCCTAAAATACTAACTTTTCAAGATAAAACTATTCCTTATGAATCTAAAAGCTTCTGATTTGAAATTTTAGAAACATTAGTTTGACCTATGCTTTTACCCACAAGTTTTCTAAACATGATGCCAAACTTTGTGGTCTATAGATGTTGAAGACCACAAAAAGAAGAAACAAAACGTGACATAAATCTTTTTGCTTTCAAATTGATCTCAATTCACAAAACTAGTCTGTTTTACAAAATTATGCAATGGTTATCATTTGTGACCACTTGATTAGTTATGAATCCACTCAGTCACATCATCTCAAGTCAGTATTTTCCTTATCTTAATTAAAAGATTTTAAGAGAGACTTTAATGACTAGGTGAAATGCAGATATACTTACCAGAACCACAGCATTCCCCTGATCAAGAGTATGAAAACCCTATCATTAAAGAAGTTAGCCTCACATGATTCCTTAAGGACCCCTATGCCAGTCCACACTTCCCTTGTGTTGTTATAATTATTTGATAGTTAAGCTTTACAACAAATGACAATATAAAATCCAAACATCTAAGAGATTTCCATTATATATTCATTCAATAGAAATACATGGTAGGTAAAAAGAGAGATTGAGGTAAAATGTCTATGTGCTGAAGTGGAACAATGAAAAAATAGTTTTAAAAAAAGCAAGCTATTCGATTGTAGATAAACCTCCACTTAGGCAAAACAGTTTTTAATATTAGAGAAACGGTTTACTATATGCTTGCATATTCAGAAAACTTCTTGAATACCCAAGAAATTGATAACAGTGGTTGTCTTTTAGGAATGGAGACTTTAGTGAATGGGTTAAGAGGGAGAGTGAGTTTTTACTATTAAAAAAGGTCAATTTAAAAAGCTTGATTTTATGTGTTATGGTTAAAAAATACATATTGAAGGGGCTGGCCCCATGGCCGAGTGGTTAAGTTAGCGCACTCTGCTGCAGGCGGCCGAGTGTTTCGTTGGTTCGAATCCTGGGCGCGGACATGGCACTGCTCATCAAACCACGCTGAGGCAGCGTCCCACATGCCACAACTAGAAGGATCCACAACGAAGAATATACAACTATGTACTGGGGGGCTTTGGGGAGAAAAAGGGGAAAAAAAATAAAATCTTAAAAAAAAATACATATTGAAGATTCTAGGAGAGTAATGTCAGCATCATGGTGGAGTGAGTTCTTCCCTTAGTCTCTCCCCACTAAGAAATGACAAAAAGGACATTCATAAACCAAGAGAGGATATTCACATAACACATTAGACATCTGAGAGATCCACGCAGCCATATGGCTGAAGGTGGGGGTGCTGGACACCCCTGGGAGGCTGTAGGAGGAGGTAAGCAGATCACCTCTCCTACTCCCCAGCAGCAGCAATCTAGGGCATGGGACCTTGCACAGCAGCCAGTGCAACTCTGAGAGGAGAAGAAGGAAAAGACAGCCCTCTGCTTTTGATCTCAGAGTTGCCTCAACCCTCAGGAACTCTCCACACCGAGGCAGCTAAGCAATCATGGGGGCATCCCTACCAAGCCGAGCACTCCTGGGTGGAAGACAGTGAGTGCAGAGCAGGAGCACAGAGGATGGTGAACGCAAAAGAAAGCACCTTTCCCTTTCTCCAACCTGGTGCATCAGCTAGGCCAGTTGGCCAGAGCAGGGGATTCCCACCAGAGCGCCTGTGCCTATGTGCGTAAAGCAGTGACAGCTGGCAGGCAGATGCAGACAGGCCCTGTCGGCACAGCTTCCAATGGACAGGCACAGCTGCCACAGGTTGCAGCAGGCTCAGAAACACAGCTCAAGCCCCTCCCAGTGGTAGCAGGTGGAATCTGCAACCAGATACTACCACAATGCTACGGCAAAAGACCACCCCATCAAACAGCAAGAAGTAGTATACTAACACTCCTGACCAGAAAAAAAACGACAAGCACCCAGAAATAAATCCTGAAGTCACAGAAATTTACAATCTAAATGACAAAATTCCAAATAGTTATCATAAAGAAACTCAATGGGTTAAGAAAACTCAGAAAGATAGTTCAAGGAACTCAGGAATAAAATTAATGAACAGAAGGAATTTTTCACAAAAGAGATCGAAACTATAAAAATAAAAAATCAGAAATGTTGATGATGAAGAAAATAATTTGGAATCCTTAAAAAACAGAACCAAAATTACAGAGAACAGAATTAGTAATTTAGAGGACAGAAAGACAGAAATGCTTAGGATGAAGGAGGAGAGGGGCCAGTTTCATGGCTGAGGGGTTAAGTTCGCGTGCTCTGCTTCAGCAGCCCAGAGTTTTGCTGGTTCAGATCCTGGGCGCAGACATGGCAGTGCTCATCCAGCCATGCTGAGGTGGTATCCCACATGCCATAACTGGGACCCACAACTAGAATATACAACTATGTACTGGGGGGACCTGGGGGAGAAAGAAACAAAGAAACAGAAGATTGGCAACAGATGTTAACTCAGGTGCCAACCTTAAAAAAAAAAGAAAAAAAATATGGAGGAGGAGAGAGAACAAAGACTAAAAAGAAATGAAGAAATTCTCTGAGAAATTCCTGACTCAATTAGGAAATGCAACATAAGGATTATAGGTATTCCGGAGGGAGAAGAGTGGAAGGGAGAAGAGACGAAGAAAGGAGCAGAGAGCTTGTTCAAATTAACAATAGCTGAGAACATCCCAAACCTGGCAAAGCAGCTGGAATTACAAGTAAACGAAGCTGACAGAACTCCTAATTACATCAATGCAAAAAGACCTTCTCCAAGGTATAGATGAGTAAAACTGGCAAAAGTCAATGACAAAGAAAAAATATTAAGCACAGCAAGGCAGAAGAAAATAACCTACAAAGGAACCCTTATCAGGCTTTCAGCGGTTTTCTCAGCAGAAACCTTACAGGCTAGGAGTGAGTGGAATGATATATTTCAAATTCTGAAAGACAGAAACTTTCAGCCAAGAATACTCTATCCAGCGAAACTATCCATCATATATGATGGAGAAATAAAAACTTTCCCAGATAAACAAAGGCTGAGGGAGTTCATTGAACAAGACGCCCCCAACTCACAAGAAATGATCAAGGCCCTCATAGCTAAAATAAATAAATAAATAAAAGAAAGGGTTTACAAAGCATTGAGTAAGGAGATAAATAAACAAAATCAGAAAATTGCAGGTCTCTATCAGAACAGGTTAGCAAACACTATAACATTAAAGATAAAGGGAAGGAAAGCATCAAAAATAACTATAATCACTTCCTTTTAATTACAAGCTCGCAAAACAAAATGGAGTTAAGTTGTGACAATAACTTACACAGGGAAGAGGAAGGGGATGAAACCTGCTTAGACTAAGGAGATAAGAGGCTATCAGAAAATGCACTATCTCATCTACCAGATCTTTTCTAGAAACCTCACAATAACCACGAAACAAAAAATTAGAACAGAGACACAAATGATAAACAATGAGAAAACCATCATAGATAATAACCAAACTATCATGGCAGTCATAAATACACAGGACAAGAAACAAGGTAAATACAGAACAACCAGAAAACAACTGGTGAAATCACAATATCAGGCCATCATATATCAACAATCACTCTAAAGGTAAATGGACTGAATTCTCCAATCAAAAGACACAGTGGCTGGATGGATTAAAAAACAAGACCCAACAATAAGCTGCCTCCAGGAAATACATCTCAGATCTAAAGAAAAACAAGCTCAGAGGGAAGGGATGGAAAATCATGCTCCAAGCTAATGGCAAACAAAAGAAAACATTTTCCCCCCCAGAAGTGGACTTGTTATTCATACATTTGCGTTGGTTTAAATACATTACATACCATTTCTACATTGTATTAGAAGAACAATACAGAGACAGCAGCACTCTCAGAGCCCAGCCTCTACTCCCTGACACTGGGGGACACGGCCATTCTGCGAGTGCCACCCAGAAACCTGCCCTGGCACTCTGGGTCCCTGGCTCTCCCAAAGACCACATTCAAGGCAACCTGAGTACAGGCTTCAAGAAGAACGGCGACAGGCCAAAAGAGGATGCCCCGCACTCTCACCTGCCAGGGCTGGGACCAGCTCCCTCTTCCACTGATCCCAATTTCCTTCTCATCACAGAGCTGGTCTTGATGAGAGCAATGTGCACATCTACTTGGCTTGTGGAAGCAACCCGGCTCCTTTTTAGGCTGTTTAGCTTCTCTTGACACCCACGTGGGAGCTTTACCAACACACCCATGTAAAGATGTCTGTGGAGAGCTAAAGACTCCCAGGTCCCCTTCCGACCTCTGGGAGCCATGCTGCTCCTGCAGTCTGGGGGCAGGCATTCTCACAAACATGGTCCCCCAGGCCAGAGTCCAGGTCAGCTGAATGGGATTGTCAGGGTTGGGGCCAGTGGGGGAGCTGTGCCTTGGTCCACAGGGCATGCATATCCAGCTCCTTATCTTCCTCTCAGCTGGGTGGAAGCTGGAACTTGGGGGCCGGAATGGAAGGGGATCAGCCTGGCCCAACTGACAAGAGTCTGCACATCTCTGCTCTGCCTCCTGGATGGCAGGAGCTGGGCAAGCAGAGGGCACACAACCATAGTCCTTGCTCCTTTTCTTTGGTTGTTTTTCAAACCTTCAAGATAGTTTCTTTCCACGGCTGATTGACCAGTCACAGGGGGCCAGCAACTTGAAGTGTCCAGTAGCAAAGGGCTGTCCCTTAGCCACAGATGGCACCCTCCTGAGGCCATTCTTTGCTTTGGTGTAGAAAAAGCTTGGACACCTGGCAAGGGGGACAGCTGAGGGAAAAGAGACATGGAAGCAGGAAGATGACACTGAACCAGGTAGGCACTGGGGGACAGTTTGAAGGCCTCTCTCCTTTGGGCCTGCCTTTCTCAAGAAGCTGTGGAAAAACTGGCCTGGAGCAAGAAGTCAGAGACCAAAGGGAAGCTGCCAGTGAGGAGGCAGAATACCAGTCTTGTTACCTCCACCAAGCTACAACCAAGTTGTAGTATAAAAAGAAGTCTAAGGACCTAATATCCTGTCCTTTTCTGAGCTGAGACCCACCCCCAGAACCCAGAACTAAGCCCCTAAGTCAAAAGAGTTGAGAAAAAATTATCTAAAACAGGAATAAATGAGAGGACTGGCAGGCTTTCCCACCTTTGGCTAGGGCCAAGGACTCAGGAAGCAAGGCCGGAGTAAGTTTGCCCATAGACCAGTTACAGCTCCCAGGATACACCTGGGCCATGTGGACCACTTTGACATGCTGGGGAATCAGCTTCCTCCCTCCTGCCTTTGCCTGAGTGATGGGCAAGCAGCAGGTCTGCACAGAAACGTGGGTCCCTAGCAGGGCAGAGAGCAGAGCCAACATGATCATTGGCTCGGAGATCTAGAGCAGAAGCATCCAGCCTGAGAATTGCGTTCGGAGTCTCTCAGCCAGCCTATTGCACTGGGGGGAGGGCAAGGGGAAGAAGACTTGGGAAAAACCGAAAGTAAGTGCGACTTCTGTCTGTCCCAGCACTGCAAGTCACCCAGATGCCTTGGTCCATGGGAGTAAGGAACTGAGAGGCATCTGAATGTCTGGGTCCATGCAAATATAGGTCTTGATTAGAGGTTTCTGACATGAGAGAATCTGGGATTCTGCCTGTGTTTTGCCACTAGTATTTAAATTTGTTTTTGTTGTTTGTTTGCTTTCCTGATGCAGAATACAGTGAGGAATTGAAACAGAGCAGGGTGTTAGGGAGGGAAGGGAATTTCGCAGCCTGCCCCCAGGAGACGCTAGAAGGGAGATGCTCCTTCCCAGGCATCTGAACTACTCGCAGGGAGCTCCAGACACGCCCCCAGCACTCAATGTTCCTCTGACTGTGCTTCTCCCTGTGCTTGGGAAAGCCCTGAGCAGGGCGACAAGAGAGGGAGAGATCTTAAGGGCACTGTTCTCCACCGGCTTCTCTGGCTTCTCCTGTAACCCACTCCCCAGGCTTCCTCCAGCCAAAGTCTCAGAAAACATGCCTTTATCTGCCTCTCAGGCTACCACCACGAAAAGAAAGGCTTCTGACTCTGAAAGCTCTGTGTGTAGGAATCGCTAGCAGACCGCTGGTGGGAACGGGCTGTCTCGACAATCACAGGTGGCATCTGGACGAGGTGCAGGGGACTCTTGTTGTCTTTCAGGGCCTAGCTCAGATTTAGGATCTGTCCTCGCAGAGGAGCAATCTGCTTATGGAACTGTCCCCTGTCAAAACCAGGATCTTTCTTGAAGAGTTCACAGAGGTCCTCTTCTAAGTCCTAGACAAAGTTAGGGTCCAATACCTTTGAAACAATCAGATCTTTGATCTCCTGAGAGAATGGGACTTTTGCCTGGAGCAACCAGGCCCAGTAAAAAGGATATGCCCTCCAGGAGTCAGGATGCTTCAGGGTTTCGGAAAGCCAGCCCATTGTCTATGGCAGCCACCTTGATAACAGGCTCCTTCACCACCACCCAGTCTGTGTCCCGAGAGCTAGAACTATCCATTGGACAGTGGTATTTAATCAGCCAGTTGTCACTGCCTCGATCAGTATTGCAGATGATGTAATCCAGTACCACCAACCGCTCAAACTGAAGCAGTAGTTGCCAGTTAGTGTTCTCAGGGAGAGGTTCTGCTTCAAAACACTGTAGCCAGTAATCTGCATCTTTGTAGTCTTCAACAAAGAGCAGGAATGAACTAACCTTTGGCCACAGCCGTAGCCCAATGCGGTTAAACTGCTGCCCAAGTTTTGGCACCTTCTCCAGTGCAAGCCGCTTGCCCTTGGACTTCACTCGGTCAATGGCACTATAGTTGAAAGTCTCACTGGCCAGGTATACTACCTTTGTACGGGGTACAATGTTGAGTTCCAGTTTTTGGTCCACCAGGCTGGCCCCTGCCTCTGAGAGATAGCCCTGGTTGAGGACAAGGCAATCATAGCCAAAGCAGCAGGGACAGCACAGCTTCTGTAGCCACCTGGTCCACTTAGGATTAATGTGCCCATATGGCTCTTCATTCTTGGGTTTGAAGACAGCAACCATCTGCCCCTGAAGGTCCTTGACGAAGTAGCTCCCACTGGAGCCCTGGTAGATGTGCTCAGGGAAGAGGCAGCACTTGATGGCCCACTCGGCCTGGCGCACCACGGCCTCGAACTCAGGGTCCCCTGGGAACTAGTTCTACTCGTGGTTGGCCTGCACAGGGTGAGCTGCCACCGTGGCCTGGGAGGCCAGGGCTTGGGCCTGCGCCACCACAGTTTGGGTCTGGCCCTGGGCCCAAGCCAGCAGTGGCTGCCACTCCCAGTTGTGGCCTGGCGACACAGGTGGAGAGAGGCCCTGGCTGGCCACCGCCACCACTCAGACTGCAGCCCCCGGCACCTGCCAAAAGTGAGCACTGGAGCCAGACGGGAAGGTGTAGTCCGGGGCTTGGGCCCACTTGGGGGACACAAGTGGGCTCGTCTCATCCATCCCTCAGGCCACCAGCTCCTGCCATACGTATATCAAAATAGACTTCAAGATAAAAAAAGCAAAGAGAGAGACAAAGAGGGGTAGTATACAATGATAAAAGGGACACTCTAGCAAGAGAACATAACACTTATATATCCACCTAACACAGGAGCACCAAGTACATAAAGCAAATATTAACAGATCTAAAGGAAGAAATTAACAGCAACACAATAATAGTAGGGGACCTCATCCCACTTACTTCAAGGAATAGATCATCTGGAGAGAAAGTCAACAAGGAATTAGGGGATTTAAGCAAAAAACTAGACTAGATGGACTTAATAGATATATAGATGTAGATATAGATATATATATATATAGAACACTCCATCCAAAAACAGTGGAATATACATTCTTCTCAAGTGCACAAGGAAAATTCTCAAAGACCATATGGTGGGAAACAAAGCAAGCCTCAATAAATTTTAGAAGACTGAATTCACATTAAGCATCTTTTCTGACCATAATGCTATGAAACTAGAAACTAACAAGAAAAAAGCTGAGAAAATCACAAATATATGGAGACTAAACAACATGCTACTGAACAACCAATGGATCATTGAAGAAATTAAAGGAGAAATCAAAACATCTGGAGAAAAATGAAAATACATCATACCAACTCTTAGGGGATGCACCAAAAGCAGATCTAAGGGGGAAATTCATAGTAATACAGGCCTACTTTAACACACAAGAAAAATCTCGACTAAGTAATCTTAAACTAGACCTAAGAGAACTAGAAAAAGAAGAATAAACAAAGCCCAAAGTCAGCAGAAGGAGGAAAATAATAAAAACTAGAGCAAAAATAAATGAAACAGAAACCAAAAAATACAGTAGAAAGGATCAATGAAACAGAGAGCTGGTTCTTTGAGAAGATAAACAAAACTGACAAACCATTAGCCAGACTCACTAAGAAAAAAAGAGAGAAGACTCAAATAAATAAAATTAGAAATGAAAGAGGAGAAATCACAAGGGATTGCACAGAAATACAAAGGATTGTAAGAGAATACTATAAAAAACTATATGCCAACAAACTGGACAACCTAGAAGAAATGGATAAATTCTTAGACTCATACAAGCTCTCAAAACTGAATCAAGAAGAAAAAGAATCTGACTAGATCAATGACAAGTAAAGAGACTGAAATAGTAATCAAAAACCTCCTAAAAAATTAAAGTCCAGCACCAGATGGCTTCTCTGGAGAATTCTACCAAACATTCAAAGATATTTAATACCGATCCTTCTCAAACAATTCCAAAAAACTAAAGAAGACGGAACACTTCCTAAGTCATTCTACAAGGCCAACATCACCCTGATGCCAAAGCCACTTACACGCCAATATTGCTGATGAACATAGATGCAAAAATCCTCAACAAATTATTGGCAAACTGAATACAGCAATACATTAAAAGGATCATACACCATGATCAACTGGGATTTATATTAGGGACAGAGGGATAGTTCAACATCTGCACATCAATCAATGTGATACACCACACTAACAAAATGAGCAACAAAAACCACATGATCATCTCAATAGAAGCAGAGAAAGTATTTGACAAGATTCAATACTCATTTATCATAAAAACTCTCAAGAGAACGGGTATAGAAGAAAAGAACCTCAACATAATAAAGGCCATATATGACAAAGGTACAGCTAACATATTCAATGAGGAAAAGCTGAAAGCCATCCTTTTGAGAACAGGAACAAGATAAGGGTGCCCACTCTCACCACTCCTACTCAACATAGTACTGGAGGTTTTGGCCAGAGCAATCAGGCAAGAAAAAGAAACAAAAGGGATCCAAATAGGCAAGGAAGAAGTGAAACTCTCACTATTTGCAGCTGACATGATTCTACATATAGAAAACCCTAAAGACTTCACTGGAAAACTACTAGAAATAATGAACAACTACAGCAAAGCTGCAGGGTACAAAACAACTTACAAAAATCAGTTACATTTCTATACTCTAATAATGGACTAACAGAAAGAGAAATCAAGAATACTATCCCAACAAAAAGAATAAAATATCTAGGAATAAATTTAACCAAGGAGGTGAAAGATCTATATGCTGGAAACTGTAAGACACTATTTAAAGAAATCGTAGAAGGCATAAAGAAATGGAAAGATATTACATGCACATGGATTGGAAGAATAAACACAGTTAAAAAGTCGATACTATCTAAAGCAATCTATAGATTAAATTCAATCCCAATCAGAATCCCAATGACATTCTTCACAGAAACAGAAGAAAGAATTCTCAAATTCATATGGGGCAACAAAACACCCCAAATACCTAAAGCAATCCTGAGAAAAAAGAGTAAAGCTGGAAGGATCACAATGCCTGACTTCAAAATATACTACAAAGCTATAATATCAAAACAGCATGGTACTGGTATAAAAACAGACACACAGACCAATGGAACAGAACTGAAAGCCAAGAAATAAAACCACTTATCTTTGGATAGCTCATCTTCAACAAAGGAGCTAAGAATATACAATGGAGAAACAAAGTCTCTTCAATAAATGGTGCTGGGAAAACTGGACAGCCGCATGCTAAAGAATGAAAGTAGACTACTATCTTTTCCCATATACAAAAATTAACTCAAAATGGATTAAAGACTTGAAGGTAAGATGTGAAACTATAAGACTCCTAGAAGAAAATGTAGGCTCTACACTTTTTGACACAGGTGTTAGAAAGATCTTTTCGAATAACATACCTACTTGGGCAAGGCAAACAAAAGAAAAAAAGACAAATGGGACTCCATAAGACTAAAGAGCTTCTACAAGGCAAAGGAAACCAGGAACAAAACAGAAAGACAATCCATCAACTGGGAGAAAATATTTGCAATTATATATCCAACAAAGGGTTATTAATCTCCAAAACATATAAAGAATTCACAGGATTAAACAAAAGAAAGATCAAAACATGGGCAGAGGATATCAACAGACATTTTTCCCAAGAAAATATACAGATGGCCAACAGGCACATGAAAAAATGTTCAACATCACTAATCATTAGGGAATTGTAAATCAAAACTACAATGAGATATCACTTTATGCCCATTAGAATGGCTATAATCACCAAGACAAAAAATAAATGTTGGAGAGGGTGTGGAGAAAAGGGAACCCTCATACACTGCTGGTGGGAATGCAAACTGATGTGGCTGTTATAGAAAAGAGTATGGAGATTTCTCAAAAAATTAAAAATAAAAGTACCGTATGACTCAGCTATTCCACTACTGGGTATTTATCCAAAGAACTTGAAATCAACAATTCATAGAGACTTATGCACCTCTATGTTCACTGCAGCACTATTCACTATAGCCAAGAAGTAGAAGCAACCCAAGTGCCCACTGACTGATGACTGGATAAAGAAAATGAGGTATACTTATATAATGGAATACTATTCAGCCATAAAAAGAGACAAAATTGTCCCATTTGCGACAACATGGAAGGACCTTGAGGGTATTATGTTAAGCGAAATATGCCAAAGACAAACACCATATAATTTCACTCATATGTTGAAGACAGATTAACACATGGACAAAGAGAACAGACTAGTAGTTACCCAAGGGGAAGGGGGTGAGGGGATGGGCATAAGGGATAAAGGGGCACATATATATGGTAACTAACAAACAATAATGTACAATTGAAATTTCACAATCTCATAAACCGTTATGACCTCAATAAAATAAAAAAAAGTAAAAGAAAATTTAGTAAATTTTAGTTTCCATTAAAAATAAGAAAATTGTCAGTTACTTGAGGATTCTATAAAAACACTAAACACAAGAACATTTTAGTGCTTAAGTAAATTATCAAACTTCATTAACTTAACTAATAAATAATTCCTTATGAACCTAAATGCTTTTGCTAAGCAAACAGCAGCACTTAACATTGTGGGCTGGATATCAACAATATTTTTTTAAAGATCTATATAATATGAACTAGAAGGAGGAGACTTCTCTAACAGTAATTCTCTGGTGAATCGTTTTTTCTTTTCCCCAAGCAAAAGATAGTGCTCTAGAGCTAACATCACTTTTATAACTTGGGTTTAATGCATTTTTTGGCAGACTATTTTACTTCTTTTCATTTCAGAATTAATGCAAGCTCACTACAGAACTAAGAGAACATTAAAACGACAAAAATGGATTGGTGAAGGGATAATACCCAGCATCTCATCATCTAAAAATAATGGTTAATGGGGCCTGCAAGGAGGCACAGTGCCCCACTTCAGTGGCCCAGGGTTTGCCAGTGGGATGCCAGGTGCGGAGCACTACACCACTTATCAAGCCATGCTTTGGCAGGTGTCCCACGTATGAAGTAGAGGAAGATGGGCACAGATGCTAGCTCAGGACCAGTCTTCTTCAGCAAAGAGGAGGATTGGCAGTGGATGTTAGCTTAGGGCTAATCTTCCTCAAAAAATAAAATAATGGTTAACATTTTGGCATATTTCCTTCATGTCATGTTCTATGTATAAAAAAAGGTTTTATTTTCCAAAGATGAATAAATATACTGCTATATACTATATATAATATACTGTCATTAATGTTATATACATATTACGTACAACTGCTTTTCAATTAACATGTAAAAATGGTTGTGGTAAGTGCATTTTGCTATCACAGTTTATGTAACCATACCACAAAATTTACTCACTCAGGTTTTTGTGAAAACACACATATCTTTTTGAACAAAGTTTTATGCATATTTGAGATTATTTCCCTATTACAGGTGCCAGAAATGGTCAAGTAAAAAGATCAAACTCTCGAAACTGGTCTTCCAATTATCACAGCAATGTAGACTGCCACAAGCAATGCATATATGTACCTGTTTCACCAGCCTCACCAGTACTGTATAAATCTTATTTCTCAACTATCAAATTAACTATTTCATTTTAACTTTAATTCTATAGGTTTATTCATATTTTCATTATATACCAGGATAAACCTCCATGAGAAACACAACAAAGTCTCAGTGAAATGTCAATTGCACCCAGAACTGTAAAAGGCTTACCTGAAATGCTATGAGATAGCACAGGGCAGCCAGCTCAGAGAGCGCTCGCCATTGCACATCACTATGCTGACCCATCTTCAAAAGCAGAGAACCAGCATGCATGTAGAAATGTCCTTTGATTTCTAAGAAAGTAGCTGAGAGCTCATCACTTCCACCCACAGAAGATTTCACAGACTGAAGAGCACTATCAAAACTGTAATATTCAAATATTAAACAGGTATTAAACCTATTGCATTGTGAATAATCATGGTTCCATTACTTAATTCAAAATAAAACTGATACAGGAATTTATTTCCAGCTTCATCTTCCACATTTCAACTCCTTATAATCCTCATTCTGTTTTATAAATTATGACTCATCTAGCTAGTCCTTTTCATTCTGCATACTTCCTATACTTCAAGCTTAAGCTCTAGAATGATGTCTTATTCTAAAACAATTATTTCCAGCCCTCCAATCACAGAAAAGATAGAAATCAAATGATAAGATTACTGATTATGATTTATGTTTCATAACAGACCAGAATAAAACCGGGGAGCTAAAATATTTCCTAGCTTCTTTTCAATCATATGGTTTTATTATTTAATTCAAAGTTGGAATTTCTCAGATTAGACATGCCATTTTCAAAACACAAGTAAAAAACTTAAGAGATTTGAGTTTTCAGTATCATAATTGCTCTTCTTACTATATAGATAACTAGAGTTAAATAAATTGTATTTCTATTATTTGTAACCCATATACTAATTAGTGCTTCCAAATTCTAATGGTCCTCAGAGTCTTCATTTCGTAAGAAAAACAGAAGCAAACACTTAATAGAAATGTGAAACATGATTTTAAAGTAGGATATAATAAGAAATGTGAGCAGCAGGTATTTTTTCTAGCATGTGAGTTCTAGGGAACCCTAGAGGTTCTCAAGATCCCTTCAAGGGATCATGAAGATAAGATTATTTTTATAGTACTACTAAGAAATTGTCTTTTTCATCCTCATTTTCTCATGAGACCAAAAATTTCTGAGTATATAAGCCATACAAAGGAAAACACCCTAAATATTTTCAATGTAATCTAAAAGTGTAAGTTAGTTTTTTTGGACACTACCAGTACTCTACCATCTTAGGACACTAAGTCCTTCTTCAAGAAAACTATCTACCCACTAGACCCCAATGAAAAGAACTTTTTCCATATCTCAGATGGATAACAAGAATTACCTTTCAAACAAATGGATAATCTAAACCAGAGACTGGCAAACTTTTCCTATAAAGGATCAAATAGTAATTTGGCTTTGCAGGTATACAATCTCCGTCACAACTGCTCAACTCCACCACTGTAGTGTATAAGCAGCCATAGATAATATGTAACAAAAAGGCATGGCTGTATTCCAATGAAACTCTGTTTACAAAATCAAGCACTGAACTATAGTTGGCCCACAAGCTCTGGTCAACCTCTGCTCTAAACCAACATCCTTAAGACAAATCTAAGTGATGTTTTTGTTCAATGGAATTTATTTAAGTGAAGTGGAATACTGGTCCTCAAAATCAAAATTTAGGAAAACAGAAAATCACATATTATATTTTACTTATCTTGTTTCTAAAATAAACATTGTTTTCTGCAATCTAGTGATGTTAACTGCTTATCCTAGAACATCTGACAGATGAAGTTTATTCTCTGATTTTCACTCAAGATTATTACCATTTTTTGAAACAAAATATGGAATAGCAGTGAGAACATTCATTTTCAGGCTTGACTCTTTACTAAGCATGCCAGAACTGGATATTTAACTACAAAAACAATTTAATCAAACCTAAACAATAACACAGTCCTCTAAAAATCAGTCATACAAAATCAATCATAATACCACGACAAAAGAAGAAAGATGCCTTCCAGGTGGTTCACTGTATTAACTACTACCCCTGGGTACATTACAGAAATAATGACTCAGTAAAAATATTTAGACCAATGAACTGAATTACTATGAAGAGAAAATCTGTAATTGACACTGATGTAATCTCCTTAAGTCAACATACCTTGCCAATAATTCTCTACTTTCTTGTACATCTCTAGCAGAGAGTGTAAGAAGCATAAGGTTAGCATATGCCAGAAGTAAGTCTTTATTCGTTGCTCGCCAGTCACTTTTATCAGACTCCAAACACTGTAAAGATTCCAGATACTCCTATTTCACAGAAAGAACACCAAGTTAAAAAATTTTATCAAATGTTACAAAATTAATCATTTTATGCCTACAAATTCCTTTGCCCATTCCTATATTGTAAAACCATATTGATTTTTACATCAGCCTATAGAAACACCAAAAAAAAAATGTATTTGTCTTATTTATCTCTCCAATCTACTTATTATAAGTTAAAATCATCCTAGTAAAAACTTCATTTCACAGTTGCTGTACAGTAATCAAAGAAATTTAAGTCTCAGAGGGTACTGCTTAATTATAACAGGATGCATAGTAATTGTCTATATGGAAGCATAGAGAGACCCAACAATTTTTGCCTACCTTAAGTGTCTGTACAACACATGAATTCCATTCTAAATTTGAACGCAAAGCTATGTTTCTCTCTGCCTCATGGCAGTGGGCCACAGCATCCTTCAATCTTTTATTTGAGCGATACAGCTCTACTAGTCGGATGTTCACATGGACATCATCGGGTCTTGCAAAGAGTTCTGACTGAATCAAGTCAAAAAGTTTATTCCATCCATCTTCACCTTTACAATCTAAAAGCTGTTCCTGTTAAAAAAAAGTTGTAAATTTAGAGAAACATCGGTGTAATTTTAAATACATCATGGTTCCTATGAGCACCATTTTACTGTGTCTAGCTTTCGTAAATTACCACCAGAAGTACCATCCTACATGCCTCACTAGACCCTTCAAAGAGCTGCTTCCAGCCCAGAAGCTAAACCCCAAGAAACTTATGTGGAGAGAAACATCTGGGATTACATAGCAGCACTGGCTGCACATCCTCACCTCAGATACTGCCAGGACTATTGCCTCACATCCACGTACACCTCAGTCACCATTAGAAGTTTAGGCCTCCCCAGTCAATCTTCACACCACGATCCTTATCCTCAAACTCCTCTAGATCTCCCTAAATCTGACTTAATCCCCTAGCCCCTCTGCTCCCACTCTGGAGTTCCTGTTGTTCAGCTATCTTCTCAGAATCTTCACTTCACCTTCTGGCCTTAAATGAACACAGTATCATCTCGAGATAACCCACATTACTTCTTGGCCACGGTAGCTTTTTCTCTCCTAGCCTACATACAAGCAGAGGAAGTGGGGTTTGTAACCTACTCACTCCTAATGTCACCTCCAAATCATACATCCCCCTACATCTGTTTATAATCCTGTTTTCTAAAGGACATGCTATCCAGCTACTCCAGCCATTCCTCAACATTAGAAACTGGAATGAAACATTTTTCCTTCATCCCTAACAACTGTGACTGGTATTAGCAATTGAAAGATGTACAAGATATACAGCAGCCTGGCTACTCAGTTCTTTACCTCACCTCCATGGCATTGTTCTATACTCCAGCCTAGCCACCCATACGGCATTGACACGGGTCTTCAAAATCTGTATTTTGGTCATACAACTCAGACCACCACACCCCTTCTTCCACCTCACTCAGGGCTCACATGCCCTCACTGACACACATATTTGCCTGTACCACATGAAAAGCTCCCTTCAATACAATGACATCACCAAGTTTTAATTTTCCATAAAACACACACACTCATACTTTCCTTCTCTGTCAATCTAAAATGTCATAATCCCTAATCTCCGTAATTACTGCTTACAGCTCCTCTCAATTAATTCCCTCCTCTACTCTTCCTTAGAAAAACCCTATCACCTGCTTTCGTTGTGCCTATAAACTAACAGCTGAATAAGTGGGGGTAGTGAATTTTGGAAATCACAACCAGGCTGATTTACTTTCATAATCTCAACCGTCCAAACTGGTAATGCCTAGACCAAAACCTATTTTACCTCTAAAAGACTCATTTTCTCCATTCCCTGAAAAGGTCACTTCATACTCCTACCCTTTCCTCAAATTTTCCACACTTTCCTTCAACTCTCACTTTCAACTTACGATCACAATTCATCCTTTACTAAGAAAACGGAAGTCATCAGATGTAAGTTCCACTTTACCTTACCTACTTGTACTCATCTCCTTGCTCCCTCCACCTAGCAAAGACCAAGCTCTCCATCAGTGCTCTGTTTTCATCGCCCTCTCACCTTCTTCTGGATCATTTCCATAAACTTACACTTGGCCTTTCTATATCTGCAAGAGCTCCACACTTTGATTGTTTAAAAATAAATAAGTAAAAGATCAACATCATTACATATGCTTTTCAAAAATTCTACTCTCATACTCAACAGAAAAAGTCATCTCATCAATAACATTTTCATTCACTTAAACAAATGCCAAAAAACTATTTACCTTAAGTAAGCCTTAAATTTCAGGAGGAACGATTACTTTGCTAAACAGTTACAAATCTTATGGATTTCAATTCCAAAAAATGGGGGTGGGGGGAATGTGATATAAGAAAGGTTCAGCTTTAAAGAGTTATTAAACAAAATCAGGATGCTTCAGAGGCATCTAACTTTTATTACACTGCAAGAAAAATAATCCTCCACCATTATGTATCTTCCTTAATGACAGTGTCACACATGGACTAGACTGTCATGACCAATAAGGGAATTATGTTTGAGGCATACAAAGATGATAAGGTAAAGAAATCTGCACACTTGGACCAAATATTTTACATTAATATTTAAAACCCAGCTGCTTATCAGAGGGAGAAAAAAACAATGTTAAATTAACATTAGTATTCATTCTCTAGGAGTTTTTAAAATAGCTTAGATTTTAAAATCTGTGCAGAATTGTTCATAGCAAATTTATAATAGCCAAACACTGAAACAACCAAAATGCCCCTCAAAAGTAAATGGTTGAACTGTAGAATACATCCATATCACAAAATACTACTCAGTAATAAAAGGAACAAACTACTGATACACACAACTTGGATGATCTCAAGACCATTATGCTGAATGAAAAAAGCCAACCTCAAAAGGTCACATACTGCATGATTCCACTTATATAACATTTGGAAATTACAAAATTATAAAGTTGCAGAACAAATTAGTAGTTGCCAGAGGTTAAGGATGATGGGGTGAGCAGTGGAGATGACTATAAAAGGGGTAGGTAGTGTGAGGAAGATCTTCATGGTGATGAAATAGTTCTGCATCTTGACTGCAGTGGTGGTTACACAAATCTGTACATGTGATAAAATGAAAAAGAACCATACACACACACTGTACCAAAGTCAAATTTCTGATTTGGGTGTTGTACGATAGTTACATAAGATGTAACCACTGGGGAAAGCTGGATGAAGTCTACACAGGACCTCTCTGTACAATCTTTGCAACTTCCTGTGAAAAAATTGATAGTTATTTCAAAATAAAAAGCTGAAAAAATTTTTATCAGAAACATGTATAATGGGGGGGGGCAGCTATTAAAAAAAATATACACTTAAAATTCTGTTTGCCTAGCACATTTGGAAAGACTTTCTCCAAAAGAGTTACTTAGTAAATTGCATTTTACTCAGTAAAGAATAACAATCAGAATCAGTTAATATATTAGCAACAACTTCCTATCATTTTTAGTAACTACCTACAACATACTGGAGAAACTATCTTTTAACTTTTGCTTGAAAACCCCACTATCCCAAAGACAATCCTTTTCATTTTTAGACAACTGTTCTTAAAAAACTTTATAATAACCCTAAACTGTCATGGATAATTTTCACTCAATAAAGTAAAAATTTTATATCAGGGCTCAATTTAAATCTTTGTTCCAAGATCTAGCTACAAAAATATTAATGATTCCATAAGGGTAAATGAGATACCATTTATAAAGCATAATACTGCCTAATAAGACAACATATGCTCAGAAAAGGTTTGAAGAAAACAATTTTGTTTTGTCATTCTTTTTACAGGTGTAATTGACATATATAACACTGTACTAGTTCAAGGAGCACAATGTTTTGATACATGCATATATTGTGAAATGATTTCCACAATAAGTTTAGTTAATATCAATCACTTCACACAGTTACAAATTTTCTTGTGATGAGAATTTTTAAGATCTACTCTCTAAGCAACTTTCAAATATACAATATAGTATTGTTAACAATAGCCACCATGCTATACTTTACATGCCCGGAATTTATCTTATAACTAGAAGTTTGTACCTTTTGACCACCTTCACCCATTTCCCACTGACTCCTCACCTCTACAAACACTGGTTTAAGGTTTGCTACTGAAAAGTCATTTAAACTCCAAATATTAGAAATAGCTGTGTCTTAAGTTTTCCCCAACTAATTTTATTATATGTTTTGTTTTGTTCACTTTTTTACCTTTAGTTTATAAATTGCAGGACTTCCTGGGAAAAGTTTAGCTGCTTTTTCAACCCAATATTTTGCTCTTCCATCAGTAACATCATTTTTACAAAGCAATTCTGCAATCTTCAACACAAGATCTTTTTGTGTTGGGTTTAATTCCACTGAACGCTGATATGAGAAAAGAAATAGATTAGTAGGAATACTAAAGTCTATACACTCATATACAAAAGTTAAAAATTTATCACTGTGCCATTAAAAACACTTCCTAAATGACAACATGTTATTTCAAAGTTGTTAAAATTAAACTTCAAACTGTCTTGGAACTTTTTTTCAGAAAAATTATGTTCTTATTAGATAAACACCAAAAAAAGAGAGAGAGAGAAAATCAGACACATAAGAACAGCATTTGTGACCATGTTAGACTTAAAATTTACAGATGTTAATCTTTTACAAGTGCTAACCTCTTAATGATAAACTATAGTGTACTTTTGGTCACATAATTTAAAATCTGTTCCAAGCTGTGTCGCTTAATAGTACTACGATACCAAAGTTTATTTTCATGACTTCCACAAAATATATTTAAATTATTTATTACATAAATTACTCTGGGCATCATGCATGTTTGGCTGTGCAAAGGCTATACTTTAATCTTATGCAGTTTACCTTATAACATTCAACAGCTTTGTCTATGTTTTCCTCCACTTCATAAAGAAGACCGAGAAATCTGTGAGCTTTGGGATCCCTTTCTTGCACATTAATATATGTAGATATGTATCTGTTCAAAAGTAACAATACAGAAGTAATAATCTTTAAATTATCACATTTAAAATTGTATTTAAATGTTAAGTGAAGAGTTCATCTTAAACCAAAGCACCCACTAATTTATATTGTCATTCTAATTACTGACTACCACTATTTATTTATTTATTTTGCAGAGGAGGATTTGCCCTGAGCTAACATCTATTGCCAATCTTCCTCTTTTTGCTTGAGGAACATTTACACCTATGCCAATCTTCCTCTATTTTGTATGTGGGTCGCCACTAGAGCATGCCGCCACCGAGTGGTGTAGGTTCACACCCAGGAACTGAACATGGGCCCCAAAAGCAGAGTGCACTGAACTTAACCACTACGCTACAGGGCCGGTCAGACTACCACTATTTAAACTAGAATATGCAGATAACTCAAAAGTATCCACAGGAAAAAAATGAATACTTAAACACAAACATACATACAAAGTTGACAACATACTCATTTTACCATTAAACACCACAGTTATGAAATACTTTTTCCAGTGCTACCTACACATAAGAAATGAACACATAAATTGCTTTTTCTTCCTGATTACATTGTGGTAAACCACTAAAGAGCTTTGCAAGCAAAGGAATTAGAAAGTGATTATAGCAAATATTTTTAAAGTTATCATAATGCAAAACACTAAAGACTACCAATTCCCCAAATAACAACTAAGTGAATGTACTTACCTTTTAAACAAGAAAATGGTATCTAACAGTACTGGACCCACCTAAATAGAGTAGTGGAAAAATTACTAAATACACTACCCAAATGCAGGTAATTTCCATTTCTTAAATCGAGTAACAACTGGGCCGGCCCTGTGGCCAAATGGTTAAGTTCGCACACTCCACTTTGGTGGCCCAGGGTTTGCTGGTTCGGTTCCTGGGCGCAGACATGGCACACCGTTCGTCAGGCCATGCTGAGGTGGCATCCCACATAGCACAACCAGAGGCACTCACAACTAGAATATACAACTATGTACCAGAGGGCTTTGGGGAGAAGAAGAAGAAGGGGGAAAAAAAAGAAGATTGGCAACAGTAACAACAGCTCAGGTGCCAACCTTAAAAAAAAAACCCAAAAATCAAGTAACAACTACAAATAAGTAAGCATCTTCTAGACTCAGTGAGTGTTATCATAAGAGAAATCAGACCAAAGACCAAAATTGGAGGAAAAAGTATCATATTAATAAGGAAGAAGGGTTAACAGACCCAAAGCTACTAGTTAAATAAGTGTTACCATTTTCCTTACTTACCAGCATTTCCATCTTCCCATCAATGCCTTTAAATAACCTGCCTCCCTCCTAATTTCCTGCTTTAAGCCACTCCAAACCAGGAAATCAGATCATCAACCTTCCAGACCCAAGACAAAGCCTCAGTGTCACCTATTGAGTTAATTAAAGATCTTTTACACAAGCTGTTCTCCTGCCCAGGAATCACAGTTTAAACTTGTATTCACTGCTATTTTCCAGCTGATTAAAGTACAAGATATCTAACCAGGAAGAAATTCAGACATAAACATGGCTCTCTCTTATTCTAGGACCCAGGACAATCTTTAGGAAAAGTGTTTTAAGCCTAATTTCTTGCCCTAGGTATAAACAAGCAGCAGGCATGTAGAAAACGCTCATTATAGGCTCAATCTCCATGGGGTCTAGGCTAGTCTTAACATCAGTCTGAGAGATGAATCCCTTATTTCCAGGACATACTGTACTGAGGAAGAACTGCTGGAAAAAAATATATTTTTTACCCATTTCAAAGAAGAACATGAGGTAAAGGCATTGATTTCATAAAACTAAAGCATATTTATTGTTTGGTACTTACTTTTTAGCAAGATCATATTCTTTAGCTTCATAGTACAGCTTTGCAAAATAGAATCCTTTCATTGACTTCTAAAAAAAAAAATAATAGTTTTTATTTTTCATCTTGTGAATTTTTCAAAAATTTCTCAAGAACTAAAAATTTGTCCTATGTTAATATCATCAGGTTTTGTTCACTTAAAAGGTAAAAACAAAAACAAAAACCCTGCAGAAATACATATATGGTCCAGAAGTCATGATTCCATGTTTTATAATTCTCACAATAAAACAGACAATAAACTTAAGAACAGAAAGACAAGATGACATTAGAAATTAAGAATTTGTATCAGCAAGAAACCTCAGAAATCATGTGATGCCACTCTCCCACTTTACAGATAAGCAAACAGACAGAAACCCGCCTACATGGGGGGGGGCGGGGGGAGGAGGTCTACCAGAAACCTCTCTTCTCCCACCACGTGTAAGCCTTTATGGGGAAGAATATGGAAGTACTTCCGACCCATTAAGGTACTGGGGATTCCTGGTCCAGGTACCGTTCTCTCTACAGATGAGTATTTCACACTCAAGGCAGAAATAAAAACTGAATTCTTCAGGTAATAAACGAAGTCCAGACTCCAGCTCTTTTATTTCTATAAGCTCCAAAGTCCAGAATGTTGGACACATCAGATAATGTTATAGACATGTGATAATGATAAGAGTACACAGCCATCAAACATCCTCTTTTAGAAAACTATACAAGGACACAGAAAAAAATCAAAAAACAGTCTACAGAGCAGTATGTTTTAATTTATTCATTTTATTCCTAAAAAATGCAGATTTAGGATTTGTTCACTCTGCCTACTATTCATCAGGCACTCTTCTAGCCACTGGACAATCAGCAGTAAACAAAGTCTCTGTCTTCACGAAACCTGAATTTTAGGAGATGTGACAAGCACACAGTTATCTGTGCTATTTTACAGTATTTCATCAGTTATTTACAGAATATCACATTTTAACTAAGCTAAAATCAGTATTCGTCTCACAAATCACAGGTATCCTAACACTGTGCCCACAGCGTGCCTATTTAGTCGGGAGCGTTTCTTCTTTCTTAGTTGGTAAAGGTGGTGGAGCACAAATAATGGTATTATAGATTCTATAAAATAAGAGAGAGACAGGGCTGGCAGGAAAGCTCTCATTAAGGGGATATTTGATCAGAAACCTGAATAAAATGAGAAGTAGTTATCTAGGGCAGACTAGGTACCAGACGGACTAGAATAATTTAATCCCCATTGTTCACTATATAAAGTTTCAATTTTTCCTTCTTATGAAACCTCCAGAAAAATACTCTTAAATCACAAGTATCTTCTGGGGCTGGCCCCGTGGCGGAGTGGTTAAGTTCGCGCGCTCCGCTGCAGGCGGCCCAGTGTTTCGTTAGTTCGAATCCTGGGCGCGGACATGGCACTGCTCATCAAACCACGCTGAGGCAGCCGTCCCACATGCCACAACTAGAAGGACCCACAACCAAGAATATAATACAACTATGTACCAGGGGGCTTTGGGGAGAAAAATGAAAAAAAAAAATAAAAAATCTAAAAAAAAAAAAAACACAAGTATCTTCTTAAAATACTCTTCTCATTATTTCAAAGATACCATACTCTCTTTAGTTTGACTTCTACCCTAGTGGCCATTCCTTCTCCAACTCCTTCACAGGCTCATCCTCACACTGACTTTCCCAAGAGGAGGTCCTAAGTCCTCTTCTCCCTCAGGATCTCTCATCTGTAACATAACCTGGATTTCACCTATTGACAACTGACAATATGTTGACTCTCAAATATCTATCTTTGGTTCTTGTTTCTCCAAGCTCTAAACCTAGGTGCAAAATACCATCAACAAGACCTGTCAGTTGTACTTTCTATGTTATCTCTCTCCTGCTACTACCAAAGTCCAAGCCTGCTATGATCTCTCTCTGGGTCTACTGAAAAAGCTAATTCCTTCCTGTTTCCCTCTGTATACTTTTCCTCCTGTCTAATTCATTCACCAAAGGGGTATCATTTTAAAACATAAGAAAAACCACGCCATGCCTTTGCTTAAAATTTAAAAGTCTTCTATGGCTTCCATTACACTTTCAAAATACCCAAATTTCTCACCAAAGACTAGCATGATATGGCACCTGCCCAGATCTCCAACTTTACATCATGTGGCCCTTGCATACTATGGTTTAGCCAGTAACTAAAACCAGAATGTATGTCTCCAACAGGGGCAGCCCCGAGAGGTCTGACTGTTTAAACAAAGGCCAATAGCGGGTATTGATGTAATGTGATTTCTGTCCAGTGCTTTCTATGTCAGAGAGAAAAACTCAATGAAAGCAGGTAAATGGCAGAGTAATTAACTGTCTTAAGGTAGACAAATGCCCCACCATCTAATTAGAGACATGCATGAATGAATGAACAAGATTCTCACTATCCTAGTGAAACTACGGCTAAGGGGCAATGAGTTTGAGAGAATCAGCTTACAAAGAAAACCCTGTTGAGCATGACTCTAGTCTGTGACAGTGAAGATACTGAGAAGTGTAGAATAAGTGAGAGGCTCCCAGTGCCACTCACCTCCTTCTCACCTCTCCTCCACACCATGGGGAGGCAGGGCTGGGTCTAGCACACCTGTCAAAAGCATAGCACAGGTATCCTAAGTCAAGCTGAGTAAACTCCAGTGAAACAGAAGGGAGAAAAAATCACTTTATCTAGATGTTCAGTAGAAATACAGACCCTGAAAGCAGGGCCTCCCAACCTTCTAATCTTTTTAGTTTCAAGCAGGAGGTGTCAGAAAAGTTACCATACTGGCTTTGGGCGGCCAAGCATTCAGAGATCTCACTTTTTGGTCCTTGATGTCACTTTCTGCTATTCCTGTGAAGGAGAATTCACCTATCATTGGATGGTTCACTCACTAACAGAGCTGGGTTTAGATCTTCACTCAACATGAGCTGGGTTTAGACCTTCATGAGACAGGTTGGTTTTACTCTAATGATGTTGGGTTGTTTCCTATTAATCCTGCTCAATACAAGAGGAACTGTAGTTCAGACAACTGGTGCATAAGCTTGCCTGAGGAACAACTAAATCAAAGCTAAGATCGGTTTAGTTGTGACTGAACGCTTCTAAGAATCCCATCTAGGCAGGACAACACAGCAGCACACTGGCATTTCAGAATGGGTCAAAAATTAAGACCCAACTATACGTTGTTTAAAAGAAATTCAAATTAAATATAAAACACATACAGATTAAAAGTAAATAGTTGGAGAATACAAAACACTAACTGGAAAACATATATGCACTCCCATGTTCACTCCAGCATTATTTGCAATAGTCAAGATATGGAAACCACCTAAGCATCCATCAACAGATGAATGGATAAAGAAAATGTGGCACAAGTCATCCACTGCTTAGCAACAAGGATACGTCCTAAGAAATGCATCGTTAAACGATTTCATTGTTGTGCAAACATCATAGGGTGTACTTACACAAACCTAGATGGTACAGCCTACTACACACCTAGGCTATATGACATTAATAGTATGGAACCACTGTTGCATATGTGGTCCATCATTTTCTGAAATGTCATCATTATGTGGCACGTGAATGTATATACATATATACACATACACACACGTACACACAATGGAATGCTATCCAACGATTAATAAGAATGAAATCTTGCCATTTGTAACAACATGGATGGACCTTGAGGGCATTATGCTAAGTAAAGTAAGTCAAAGACAGACAAATATCACATGATTTCACTTCTATGTCGAATCAAAACAAACATAGAAACAAAAAACAAGCTCATAGATACTAAAGAACAAATGGGGGGGTGGGATATGGGCAAAATAGGTGAAGGGAATCAAACTTCCAAAAGGTACAAACTTCCAGTTATAAAATAAGTCATGGGGATATAATGCACAGGATGGTGACTATAGTTAATAATACTATACTGCATATTTGAAAGTTAAGAGAGGAAATCTTAAAAGTTCTAAAAATCTGTAAGAATGTATGGTGACAGATGTAAACTAGACTTCTTGTGGTAATCATTTTGCAATATATACAAATATCAAATCATTAAGTTGTACGCCTGAAACTAATATAATGTTGTATGTCAATCACACTTCAATAAAATAAATAAAGTAAATGGTTAGAGAAAGATACCAGTTGGAGAAAGACATACCAATCTAACACTAATCAAAAGAAAGCAAGGGTTGGGGCTGGCCCCGTGGCCAAGAGGTTAAGTTTTGCATGCTCTGCTGCAGGCGGCCCAGTGTTTCATTGGTTCAAATCCTGGGCACAGACATGGCACTACTCATCTAAGCCACGCTGAGGCGGCATCCCATGTGCCACAACTAGAAGGACCCACAACGAAGAATATACAACTATGTACCGGGGGGTTTTGGGGAGAAAAAGGAAAAAATGAAATCTTTAAAAAAAAAAAAAAAAGCAAGCAAGGGTAGCTTTGTTAATTTCAGACAGAGAAGACTTCAGAGCAAAGACAGGTATCAGAGATAAAGAGGAACATTACATAATGATAAAAAAAAGTCAATTCTCAAGCCAGCCCTGATGGCCTAACTGGTTAAAGTTCAGCTCGCTCCACTTCGGTGGCCCAGGTTCCATTCCAGGGTACGGAACCACACCCCTCATCTGTCAGGAGCCATGCCGTGGGGGTAGCTCACGCAGAACTAGAAGGACCTACAACTAGAATATACAACTATGTCCTGGGGCTTTGGGGAGGGAAAAAAAAATGAGGAAGACTGGCAACAGATGTTAGCTCAGGCCAAATCTTTCCCAGCCAAAAAGAAAGAAAAAAGGATATTAAAAAAAAAAGTTATCCTAGGAGACATAAAAGTCCTTAATGTGGTAATCACCTAAAAACAGAGCATCGCAATACGTATGTAAGGCAAAAACTGATAGACCTCCAAGGAGAAACAGATGAATCCACTATCATACTTGGAGACTTCAATATCCCTCTATAAGAAATAGATTCAATAGACAGAAAATCAGTAAAGACATAGCTGACTAAACAATATCATCAATCGACTGGATATAATTGAAATCCATAGACTACTTCATCCAACAACAGCAAATACAGTCACACGTCACTTAACGATGGGGATACATTCTGAGAAATGCATCGTCAGGTGGTTTCATCATTCTGCAATCAGAGTGTACTTACACAAACCTAGATGGTAAACCTAGGCTATCTGGCAGAGTCTACTGCTTTTAGGCTATAAACTTGTACAGCATGTTACTACACTGAATACTGTAGGCAACTGTAACACAATGGTAAGCATTTGTGTATCTAAAGATATCTAAACATACAAAAGGTAGAGTAAAAACATGGTATAAAACATAAGCGGTATACCTGTATAGGGCACTTACCATGAATGGAGCTTGCAGGACTAGAAGTTGCCCTGGGTGAGTCAGCGAGTAAATGGTGAGTGAAGGTGAGGGCCTATGACATATTGTATAGCACTGTAGACTTTACAAACACTGTACACTTACACACCACGATAAATTTACAAAAACTTTTCATAAAGAAATATTTCTTTCTTCAATATTAACTTTGGCTTACTATAACTTTATTTTGTAAACAAATATTTTTAATTTTATGACTCCTTTGTAATAATATGGCTTAAAACACAAATACATCATACAGCTGTACAAAAACTTTTCCCTCTTTATATCCTTATTCTATAAGTTACTTTCTACTCCTAAATTTTTTTTTTTTTGTATTTTAAGCTTTTTTGTTTAAGCACATTAGCCTAGGGTCAGGATCATCAATATCACTGTCTTCCACCTCTATACATCTTTTCCCACTGGAAGATCTTCAGGGGCAGTATCACTCACGGAGCTGTCATCTCCCATGATAACAAGGCTTCTTCTGAAATACCTCCTGAGGCCTGAGGCTCTTCTTGAGGAGGTGTCACTCTTTTCAGAGATATGTCCATGGTGTTTTGCTTGGTTTCTTTTTTTCATCATAAATTTGCTTGTAAGCAGATAATGCACCATGAACATTCCTCTCTATTCCCCGGTGTTGGAGTCCATGTTTTCAAACTGTTTAAAGAGCTTCTTGAGGTCTGCAAAAGCTTCTACTAAGCACTTGACTGTGAATTTTCTCGGGGGGTAGGGGGTCTTCTTTTTCTTCTCTTGCAGTTTTCTTTTCTCTTGCCTCTTCTTCAGTTACGCATTCCTATTCCAGTTCCGACGACTCTTCATCAGTCAATTTCTCAGGAACCAACTCTAGGAGCTCCTCAATGTCATCCTCATCCACACCCAGGTTAAATTTGTTTGCCATCTCAACCACAGCCTTGTTGATTTTTGCAATCTCCTCATCTTTGGCAAATCCTTTGAAGTTATGGATGAACCTCCTGAGTGTCTCACGAGCCCCAAGCCCCACCAAGGTTCTTGATGCAGTCATAGATGCAATCATTCCAGAATTGCATCAATGTCTTCTTAGCATCTTCCTCAGTTGCAGCAATAACCTGGGCAAAGGTCCTCCTCAGGTATTAGGCCTTAAAAGGTGCCATAACGACTTGATCCATAGGTTGGCTCAAAGAGTGGTATTTGGAGGGAAAAACACCACTCTGATGCTGGGATGAAGCTCATCAACACAAGGAAGATGTCTGGGAACATTATCAACAATAAGCAAAATCTTTAAAAGTATGTTATTCTCCAAACAGTACTTCTTCATTTCACTGGAATAACAATTCAGGAGGGCATCTTGGAAGAGGAGCTAGGTCATCCATGACTTCTTAGTGCCCTCGTAGTATACTGGTAGTGTGTGCTTGATTGATATGCTTGAAGGCCCTGGGGTTCTCACTGTGCCAGATCATAAAGGGTTTCAATTTATAGCCTGCAACACTGCCCCCAAACAAGACTGTGATCCTGACCTTAAAAGCCTTGAAATCTAGCACTGACTTGTCCAACTCATGGAAGAAAATCCTTTCAGGCACTCATTTCCAGAATAGGGAGGTTTCATCCATATTGAATATTTGCTCTGGCAAGTAATCTTCCTCTACAACCAGCTTATCTAGAGTTGCCAAAACTTCTTCAACTGCCTTCACATCAGCACTCTCAGATGCACCGCTGACGTCCACATTATATAACTATTGAGTTGTTTAGACCACCCCAACTAGCAGTAAATTCAACATTGTAGTCAGGCACAACCTTTTCTTTCAACATTGCAAACAACTTTTTCTTCTTTTTTTGGTGAGGAAGATTCACCCTGAGCCAATCTTCCTCTTTTTTTTTTTTTTTCTGGCTTGAGAAAGATTAGCCCTGAGCCAACATCTGTGCCAATCCTTCTCTACTTTGTAAAGTGGATGCCTCCACAGCATGGCTGATGAGCGGAGTACGTCTCGTGCTGGGGATCTGAACTCGCAAACCCAGGTCACTGAAGCACAGTGCACAGAACTTGAACTGCTCAGCCACAGGGCCAGCTCCACGAACAAACTTTTTAGCTTAGCTGTAATCATCATGGTGCTGAGAAAAACACACTTCTGCATCTGCTCTTCAATCCAGAGCATTAGAAGTTTCTCCACGTCTGATATAGGCCCTTCTCGAACTTCTCTTAGTCTCATTGCCTTCAATGAAGCAGATCCTTAACAGCTTCCATCACTTTGTTCTTGCTCTTCAAGATTGTAGCCATGATGGAATTGGACATGCCTGACTGGCAAGCAATAACAATCACTTATTTTCCACCATCGTAGTCCTAAATCACTTTTAATTTTGTTTTAAAGAAATCACTCAACATGGCCTCTTACTGGCAATGTTAGCAGATTCTGTATGCTTAGGGGCCACGATGAACAAAACAACATGACATTAAATCAAACACACAAAAAAATGATGCAATCAAGAGATGCAGTAATCACAAGATGTATGAGGCTGCTGCAGGCATAACATGGCATACCGGAATACTGTTTTACAATACACTTTTTTATAACTGGAAAAACTACTCTCTAAAATAACAATAAAAAGTATAGTATAGTAAATACATAAACCAATAACATAGTTACTTTTTATCAAGTATCATGTACCATACATAATGGTATGTGCTACACTTGTATATGACTAGCAGTGAAAATTTATTTTTACCAGCATTCACCACAAACACCTGAATAACGTATTGTAGTTCCAATAATGCTGAAACTACAATGTTACAACAGCTACAACGTCACTAGGAGAGAAAAGTTTCTCAGCTCCATTATAATCTTATGGTACTACTGTCTTATGTGCAATGCATTGTTACCCAAAATATCGTTATGTGGCATGTGACTGTACACATTCTTCTCAAGCTCTCATTGGACGTTCACCAAGACAGACACATTCTAGACTATGAGACACACCTTAACAAATTTAAAGAATAAAAATCATACATGTATGCTTTCAAACCACAATGGAATTAAATTTTAGAAATCAATAACACAAAGATAGCTGAATAATCCCAAAATATGTATGAGACAACAAACTACTAAATAATACAAAGTTCAAAGGAAAATTTTAAATTATTTTGAACTAAATAAAAACTAAACAAAACATCAAAATTTGTGGCATGCAGCAAAAGCACTGCTTAGAGGGAAATTTATAACAATGAAACACATATTAGAAAAGAATATCTAAAATCAGTCATCTAATCTTCCACCTTAGTAAATTAAAAAGAGCAAATTAAATCCAAAATTAACAGCAATAAGAATCAGAGCAGAACTGACAATAGAGGGAAACTTTCTCAACTTAATAAAGAAGAGCTACAAAAGAACCTACAGCTAACATCATACTTAATGATAAGGAACTCAAATTTTTCTAAGATCAGGAACAAGGCAAGGATGTTACCTTCACTACTCCTTTACATCATCATACTTGAAATCCTAAGTAATACAATAAGACAAAAAAGAAATAAAAGGTATACAGATTAGGAAAGAAAAAATAAAACTGAAGGCATGACTATCTATGCAGAAAATGTGAAAGAATCAACCAAAAAGTTCCTGGAAATAATAAGCAATTATAGCAAGTTTGCAAGATACAAGGTTAACATAAAACAGCCAATCGTGGGGCTGGCCCCGTGGCCAAGTCGTTGGATTCACTCACTCTGCTTTGGAGGCCCAGGGTTTCACCAGTTTGGATCCTGGGCGCAGACATGGCATCGCTCATCAAGCCATGCTAAGGTGGCGTCCCACATGCCACAACTAGAAGGAACCCATAACTAAAAATAGACAACTATGTACCAGGGGGCTTTTTTGGGGGGGAGAAAAACAAAAAATAAAATCTTTAAAAAAAAAAAAAGCCAATCATTTTCCTACATACCATCAATAAACAAATGGAATTTGAAATTAAAAACACAATACCGTTTACATTAGTACCCCCAAAAATGACATAGTTAAAAATCTAAGAAAACACATATAAGATCCACATGAAAACTACAAAACTCTGATCAACAAAATCAAAGAACTAAATAAAGGGAGAGATGTTCCATATTCATGGACAGGAAGATTCAACATTGCCAAGACGTCAGTTTTCCCCAATTTCATCTATAGATTCAATGCAATCCCAATCAAAATCACAAGTTATTTTGTGGACATTAACAAACTGATTCTAATGTGTATACAGAGAGGGAAAATAACCAAAACAATACTGAAAAAGAACAAAGTTGGAGGACTCACACTGCCTGACTTCAATACTTACCATAAAGCTACAGTAATCAAGACAACATAGTACAGGAGTCCCCCCTTATCCTTGGTTTCACTTTTCACGGTTTCAGTTATCCACAGTCAATTGCAGTTCAAAAATAACACTACAACACAATGCCTATATCATTCACTTCACTTGATCTCATCACATAGGCACTGTATCACCTCACATTACCACAAGAAGAATGCTAAGTACAGTACAAGATATTGTGATAGAAAGAGACCACAGTCTCATAACTCTTATTACAGTATATTGTTATAATTGTTCTATTTCATTATTAGTAATAGTTGTTAATCTCTTACTGCACCTAATTTATAAGATGAACTTGATCACAGGTAGGTGTGTATGTATGCATAGGAAAAAACAGCATATGCTGGGTTTGGTACTATCTGTGGTTTCAGGCATCTACCAGGGGTCTTGGAATGTATCTCCCATGGATAAAGGAGGATTGCTGTATTAGCAAGAGTATAAATAGTAAAATGGGACAGAACAGACCCAGGAATAGACCCACATAAATACAGTCAACTGACCCTTGACAAATGACCAAAAGCAATATAATGGAGAAAAGATAGTCACTCAACAAAGGGTTTTGGAACAACTGGACACACACATGCAAAAAAAAAAAAAAAAATCCAGGGGCCAACCCCATGACATGGTGGTTGGGTTCAGCATGCTCTGCTTTGGTGGCCCAGGTTTGCAGGTTCGGAACCTGAGTGTGGACATACACCACTTGTCTGCCAAGCTGTGGCAGCAACCCACATAAGAAATAGAGGAAGACTGGCACAGAATGTTACCTCAGGGATAATCTTTCTCAAGCAAAAAAAGAAGAAAGTTAGCAACAGATGTTAGCTCACAGCAAATCTTTCTTAGCAAAGAAAAACAAAAGAATCTATACATAGATTTTACATTCTTCACAAAATTTAACTCAAAATGGATCACAAACATAAATATAAAATACAAAACTATAAAACTCCTAGAAAATAACACTGGAGAAAATCTTGATGACCTTGGGTTTGGTAACGACTTTTTAAATACAACACCAAAGGCACAATCCATAAAAGAAATGATAAGCTGTACTTCAGTAAAATTAATATTTTCTGTGCTGGCAAGAGTGACATCAGCATCGTGGTGGAGTGACCTCTTTCCTTAGACTCTGCCCACTAAGACATAATGAAAAAGACATTCATACACCAACAGAGGCCATTCACAGAACACAAAAGACATCTGAGAGACCCATGCAGCCCTACATCTGAAGTTTGATGTGCTGGACCCACTGGAGGAAGTGGAAGGAGGTAAGGGGATCTCCTCTCCCTCCCACAACGGCAGCAACCCAGGGTGTGGGACAATGCGGCTCAGAGAGGAGAGAGAGGAGGGGTGGTCCTCTGTGGGAACACCTTTGCTCTCCAAGTTCCCTCACAGCCTGTGGGAAAGCCCCACACAGAGATGGCTATTGCAGGGGTGTCTTCATCAAGCCAGGACCCCAGGAGGGCAAATAGTGAGGGCACAGCGAGAACAGGCCCCAGGTACACACAGGCCAAAGACAGTGCCCCTCCCCCAACCTGGCACTCAAGCTCTGTCAGCCAGAGTACCTGTGCACGTGGTAAAAAAGCAGCAGCTGTGCGCAAGTGAGCTGGGGTCACGGTGGACTCAGAATACACAGCTCTTGAGCCTAACCCAGTGGCAGCAGATGGAAGCTGTGACCAGATACTATCACAATGTGGAGGCACAAATCCAAACCATCAAACAGTATGAAAAAAGATGTTAATAACCCAGAAGAGAAAGAAAATGACAAACACTCAGAAATCAATCCTGAAGGCCAAGGAATTTATAATCTAAATCAGAATTCAAAATAGCTATCATATGGAGCTGGCCCCGTGGCGCGCTCCACTGTGGTGGCCCTGGGTTCGGATCCTGGGTGCGGACATGGCACCGCTCATTAGGCAACATTGAGGCGGCATCCCATACGCCACAACTGGAAGGACCTGCAACTAAGATATACAACTCTGTACCAGGGGGGATTTGGGGAGATAAAGCAGGAAAAAAAAAAAAAGATTGGCCACAGTTGTTAGCTCAGGTGCCAATCTTTAAAAAAAAAAACAAAAACAAAATAGCTATCATAAATCAACTCAGTGAGCTACAAGAAAATACAGATAGCTCAATAAAGTCAGAAACTTCTTCACAAAAGAGCCAGAAACTATAAAGAAAAACCAATCAGAAATGTTGGAAATGAAAAACACAATGAACAAAATAAAAATCTGTACTCTCTGAATAACAGAGCTGATGTTACGGAGGAAAGAATCAGCAGTCTGGAGAACAGAAATACAGAAATGTTTCAGATGAAGAAGAGAGAACTACAACTAAAAACAAATCAAGAAATTCTCCAAGAAATATCCACTCAATTAGGAAATGCAACCTAAGGATTGTACGTATTCCAGAGGAAGAACGGAAGAAGAATGCCTGTTCAAAAAGAAGAAAGCTTGTTCAAAGAAATAATAGCTGAGAATTTCCCAAACCTTGGGAAGGAGCAGGAAACTCAAGTAAAAGAAGCTAATAGATCTCCTACTTACATCACTGTAAAAAGTCCTTCTTCAAGGCATATCCTAGTAAAGCTGGCAAAAACCAATGACAAAAACTATTAAGGGCAGCAAAGCACAAGAAAATAACCTACAAAGGAACCCCTATCAGGCTTTCAGTGAATTTCTCAACAGAAACCTTAGAGGCCAGGAAAGAGTAGAATGATATATTCAAAACTCTGAAAGACAAAAACTTTCAGCCAAGAATACTCTATCCAGTGAAACTATCCTTGAGATATGAAGGAGAAAGAGAAACTTCCCCAGATAAAACCTCAGGGAGTTTACTGCTACAAGACCCCACTCCCCAACAAGAAATTCTCAAAAATTTCTTGATACCTGAAATAAAAGAATACCTGAAAAAAAGAGAAAGGGTTTACAAGCCTCAAACAAAGAGATAAATAGGTAGACAAAACCAGAAACTTACAGCTCTCTATCAGAACAGGTTAGCAACCAATTATCATATCAAAGATAAAACGAAAATATCAATGTTAATTCATTATTTTTAAAGTTTGGCACCTGAGCTAACATCTGTTGCCAATCTTCTTATTTTCTTCTTCTTCTTCTCCCCAAAGCCCCCCAGTACATAGTTGTATATTCTAGTTGTGAGAGCCTCTAGCTGTGCTATGTGGGATGCCACCTCAGCATGGCCTGATGAGCGGTGCCATGTCTGCGCCCATGATCCAAACCGGCGAAACCCTGGGCCACCAAAACGGAGTGTGCAAACTTAACCGCCCAGCCACAGGGACAGGCCCTAATCTCGTTATTTTCGACACAAACTCACAATACAAGACGGAATAAATTGTGACAACAATAACTTAGAAGGGGAAGAGGAAAGGGATAGAATCGGCTTAATCTAAGGAAATATGAGGTTATCAGAATTGGACTGTCTATGAGATTGTTTATACTAACCTCATGGTAATCACTAAACAAATAATCAGAAGAAAGAAATAATAAAGAGAAAACAAAACCATAATAGAGAACTACCAAACTGAACTGGTAGTCTGAAATACACGGGACAAGATACCATGGAAATGCAGAAGAACCAGAAAATGAGTGATAAAATGGCAGCATTAGACCTCAAATATCAAGAATCACTCTAGATGTAAATGGACTGAATTCTCAAATAAAAAGACACAGAGCAGCAAGATGAATTAAAAAGCAAGACCCAACAATATGCTGGCTCCAGGAAACACATCTTAGCTGCTCAGAGCAAAGAAATGGAAGAGGATACTCAAACCTAATGGCAAACAAAAGAAAGCAGATGTTGCTATACTCAGACAAAGTAGACATCAAGACAAAACAAGTAATGACAAAGAGGAGCAGGATAAAATGCTAAAAGGGACACTCCATCAACATAACACTAATAAATATATACGCACCCAACATACGAGCACCAAAACACATAAAGAGACTATTAAAAACCTGAAGAGGAGACATTAGCAACAAGACAATAATAGGAGACCTTAACACCCCAGTTACAGCAATAGATAGATCATCCAGACAGAAAGTCAACAAGGAAACAATGGATTCAAACAAAACACTCGACAAGATGGACTTAATAGACATATATAGAACACTCCATCCAAAATCAGCAGAATATACATTCTTCTCAAGTACACATAGAACATTTTCAAGAACAGACCATATCCTGGGAAACAAAGCAGGCCTCAATAAACTTAAGACGACTGAAATCATATCAAGTACATTTTCCAACCATAATGCTATGAAACTACAAATCAACTACAAGAAAAAAGCTGGGAAAGTCATAAACATGTGGAGACTAAACAACATGATACTGAACGACCAATGAATCACTGAAAAATTAAAGGAGAAATAAAATATCTGGAGACCAATGATAATGAAAACACACCATACCAACTCTTACGGGATGCACCAAAAGCAGTCCTAACAGGAAAGTTCATAGCGAATACAGGCCCACCTTAACAAAAAAGAAAATTCTCAAATAAGCAATCTTAAACTACACCTAACAGAATTAGAAAAAGAAGAACAAAGCCCAGAGTCAACAGGAGGGAAATAATAAAAAATTAGAGCAGAAATACATGAAGTTAAAACAAAAAAGACAGAAGAAACGTCCAACGAAACAAAGAGCTGGTTCTTTGAGAAGACAAACAAAATTGACAAACCCTTAGCCAGATTATGAAAACCTACATGCCAACAAATTGGATAATCTAGCAGAAAAGGATAAATTCTTAGACTCACACAACCTCCCCAAACTGAACCAATATGAAATAGAGAGTCTGAATAGACCAATCACAAGTAAAGACATTGAAATAGTAATCAAAAACCTCCTAAAAAATAAACGTCCAGGAGCAGATGGCCTCTCTGGAGAATCCTACCAAACATTCAAAGAGGATTTCATAACTATCCTTGTCAAACTATTCCAAAAAATGGAAGATGATGGAACACTTCTTAACACATTGTATGAGATCAACATCACTCTGATACCAAAGCCAGACTATGACAACACAAATAAGGAAAATTACAGGCCAATATTGCTGATGAACACAGACGCAAAAATCCTCAACAAAATAGTGGCAAATTGAATACAGGGATACGTTAAAGAGTTCATACACCATGATCAAGCAGGATTTATACCAGGGACACAGGGATAGTGCAACATCCACAAATCAATAAGATATACCACATTAACAAAATAAGGAATAAAAACCACATGATCGTCTCAATAGACACAAAGAAAGCATTCAACAAGATCCAACAGCCATTCATGATAAAAACTCTTAATAAAATGGGTACAGAGGAAAGTGCCTCCACATAATAAAGGCCATATATGACAAACTCACAGCCAACAACATACTCAACAGAGAAAAATTGAAAGCCATTCCTCTGAGAACAGAAACAAGACAAAGGTGCCCCTTTCACCACTCTTTTTCAACACAGTACTGGAAGTTTTGGCCACAGCAATAAGGCAAGAAAAAGAAATAAAAGACTTCCAAACAGGCAAAAAAAGAAGTGAAACTCTCGCTGTTTGCAGATGATATAATTTTATATATAGAAAACCCTAAAGAACCCATTGGGAAACTATTAGAAATAACAACTACAGCAAAGTTGAAAGGTACAAAACCAACTGACAAAAATCGGTTGCATTTCTAGAGTCTAACAATGAATGAACAGAAAGAGAACTCCAGAATACAATCTTATTTACAACGAGAACAAAGAGAATAAAATACCAAGGAAAACTTAACCAAGGAGGTGAGAGGCCTATACAATGAAAACTATGAGATATTACAACGTGATACACCACATCAACAAACTGAGGAATAAAAACCACATGATCATCTCAATAGATGCAGAGAAGGCATTTGACAAGATCCAACAGCCATTTATGATAAAAACTCTGAACAAAATGGGCATAGAAGGAAACTACCTCAACATAATAAAGGTCATATACAACAAACCCATAGCCAACATCATACTCAATGGGCAAAAACTGAATCCCATCCCCCTGAAAACAGGAACGAGACAAGGATGCCCTCTATCACCACTCTTATTTAACATAGTACTGGAGGTCCTGGCCAGAGCAATCAGGCAAGAAAAAGGAATAAAAGGAATCCAAATAGGGAGGGAAGAAGTGAAACTCTCGCTGTTTGCAGACGACATGATCTTATATATAGAAAACCCCAAAGAATCCATTGGAAAACTGTTAGAAGTAATCAACAACTACAGCAAAGTTGCAGGGTATAAAATGAATTTGCATAAATCAGTAGCATTTCTATACTCCAGTAATGAACCAACAGAAAAAGAACTCAAGAATACAATACCATTCACAATCGCAACAAAAAGAATAAAATACCTTGGAGTAAATTTAACTAAGAAAGTGAAGGACCTATGTAATGAAAATTACAAGGCCTTTCTGAGAGAATTGGACGACGACATAAGGAGATGGAAAAACATTCCATGTACATGGATTGGAAGAATAAATATAGTTAAAATGTCCATTCTACCTAAAGCAATCTACAGATTCAATGCCATCCCAATCAGAATCCCAATGACATTCTTTACAGAATTAGAACAAAGAATCCTAAAATTCATATGGGGCAACAAAAGACCCCAAATTTCTAAAGCAATCCTGAGAAAAAAGAACAAAACGGGAGGCATCACAATCCCTGACTTCAAAACATACTACAAAGCTACAGTAATCAAAACAGCATGGTACTGGTACAAAAACAGGTGCACAGATCAATGGAACAGAACTGAAAGCCCAGAAATAAAACCACACATCTATGGACAGCTTATCTTTGACAAAGGAGCTGAGGGCATACAATGGAGACAAGAAAGTCTTTTCAACAAATGGTGCTGGGAAAACTGGAAAGCCACATGGAAAAGAATGAAAATTGACCATTCTTTTTCACCATTCACCAAAATAAACTCAAAATGGATCAAAGACCTAAAGGTGAGACCTGAAACCATAAGGCTTCTGGAAGAAAACGTAGGCAGTACACTCTTTGACATCAGTATTAAAAGGATCTTTTCGGACACCATGCCTTCTCAGAGAAGGGAAACAATAGAAAGAATAAACAAATGGGACCTCATCAGATTAAACAGCTTCTTCAAGGCAAATGAAAACAGAATTGAAACAAAAAAACAACCCACTAACTGGGAAAAAATATCTGCAAGTCATATATCTGACAAAGGTTTAATATCCTTAATATATAAAGAACTCTCGCAACTCAACAACAAAACATCAAACGACCCAATCAAAAAATGGGCTGGAGATATGAACAGACATTTCTCCAAAGAAGATATACTGATGGCCAATAGGCACATGAAAAGATGCTCATCATCGCTGATCATCAGGGAAATGCAAATCAAAACTACACTAAGATATCACCTTACACCCGTTAGAATGACAAAAATATCTAAAACTAATAGCAACAAATGTTGGAGAGGTTGCGGAGAAAAAGGAACCCTCATACACTGCTGGTGGGAATGCAAACTGGTGCAGCCACTATGGAAAACAGTATGGAGATTCCTCAAACAACTAAAAATAGAATTACCGTACGATCCAGCCATCCCACTACTGGGTATTTATCCAAAGAGCCTGAAGTCAGCAATCCCAAAAGTCCTGTGCACCCCAATGTTTATTGCAGCACTGTTTACAATAGCCAAGACGTGGAAGCAACCTAAGTGTCCAGCAACAGACGAATGGATAAAGAAGATGTGGTACATATATACAATGGAATACTACTCAGCTGCAAAACAGAACAAAATCATTCCATTTGCAATAACATGGATGGACCTTGAGAGAATTACGTTAAGAGAAATAAGCCAGCGAGAGAAAGATAATCTGTGTATGACTCCACTCATATGAGGAATTTAAAACTATGGACCAAGAACAGTTTAGTGGATACCAGGGAAAAGGTGGGGTGGGGGGTGGGCACAAAGGGTGAAGTGGTGCACCTACAACATGACTGACAAACATTAATGTACAATTGAAATTTCACAAGATTGTAACCTACCAATAACTCAATAAAAAAATTTAAAAAAAAACTATGACATATTATTGAAATAAAGTGATGATGACATAAAGAAATGGAAAGATATTCTATGCACATAGGTTGGAAAAATAAACATAGCTAAAATATGCATAGTACCTAATGCAATCTACAGATTCAATGCAATCCCAGTCAGAATCCCAATGACATTCTTCACAGAAACAGAACGAAGAATCCTCAAACTCAAATGAGGCAAGAAAAGACCCTTAACAGTTAAAGCAATCCTGAGAAAAAAGAACAAAGCTGGAGGCTTCACACTCCCTAATTTCAAAACATAACACAGGGCGGGCCTGGTGGCACAGTGGTTAAGTGCACATGTTCTGCTTTGGCAGCCCGGGGTTCCCCGGTTCAGATTCCAGGTGCGGACAAGGCACCACTTGGCACGCCATGCTGTGATAGGCATCCCACATACAAAGTAAAGGAAGATGGGCATGGATGTTAGCTCAAGGCTAATCTTCCTCAAAAAATATATATGTATATCAGAAAGCTATAGTACTCAAAACAGCATGGTACTGATACAAAAAGAGACACACAGAACAATGGAACAGAACTGACAGCCCAGAAAAAAACCACACATCTATGGACAGCTAATTTTTGGCAAAGGAGCCCAGAACATACAATGGAGAAAAGAAAATCTCTTCAATAAATGATGTTAGGAAAACTGGATAGCCTCATGCAGAAGAATGAAAGCAGATCATTATCTTTCCCATACACAAAAATTAACTCAAAATGGATCAAACACTTGAAGGTAAGACCTGAAACCACAAAACTCCTAGAAGGAAATGTAAGCAATACACTCTTTGACATCAGTCTTAGAGGATCTTTCTGAATACCATGTCTACTCAGACAATGGAAACAAAAAGAAAAAATAAACAAATAGGACTTTATCAGACTAAAACGCTCTTGCAAAGCAAAGGAAACGAGGAACAAAATGAAAAAGCAATCCACAAACTATGAGAAAATATTTGCAAATCATATACCCAACAAGGGGTTAATCTCCAAAATATGTAAAGAACTCACACAACTGAACAACAATAAAACAACCCGATTAAAAAAATGGGCAAAGAATATAAACAGACATTTTTCCAAAGAAGATATACAGATGGCCAACAGGCACATGAAAAGATGTTCAACATCACTAATGATTAGGAAAATGCAAATCAAAACTACACTGAGATATCACCTTATCCCTGTTAGAATGGCTATAATCACCAAGACAAAAAATAACAAATGTTGGAGAGGATGTGGAGAAAAAGAGAACCCTCATACACTGCTGGTGGGAATGCAAACTGGTGTGGCTGTTACAGAAAACAGTACGGAGATTTCTCAAAAAGTTAAAAATAGAAATAACATATGACCCAGCTATCCCACTACTGGGTATTTATCCAACGAACTTGAAATCAATTCAGAGAGACTTATGCAGTCCTATTTCTTTTTTTTCCTGCTTTTTCTCCCCAAGTCCGCCCAGTACATAGTTGTCTATTTTAGTTATGAGTACTTCTAGTTGTGGGATGCGGGATGCTGCCTCAGCATGGCCTGACGAGCAGTGCCACATCCACGCCCAGGATCCGAACCAGTGAAACCCTGGGCCAGCCCCTGCACCCCTATTTCATTGCAGCATTATCCACTACAGCCAAGAAGTGGAAGCAACCCAAGTGCCCATCAACTGATAATTGGATAAAGAAAACAAGGTGTATATATATATATATATTTACACACACAATAGAATACTACTCAGCCATGAAAAAAGACAAAATCATCCCATTTGGAACAACAGCGAGTGACCCTGAGGGCATATGTTAAGTGAAATATGCCAGACAGAGAAAGACAAACACCTTATGATTTCATTCATATGTGGAAGATAAACACATGGACAAAGAGAACACAGTTTAGTGGCTACCCGAGGGGAAAGGAGTTAGGGATGGGCACAAAGGGTGAAGGGGCACGTTTATATGGTGACTGACAAATAATAATGTAAAATTTCACAATGTTATAAACTGTTATGACCTCAATAAAAAAAGATTCTGTTCTGCAAAGAATTCTGTCAAGAGAATGAAGATGAGCCACAGACTAGGAGAAAATATTTGCAAAAGACACATCTGAGAAAAGACTGTTATCAAAAATACACAAACAACTCTTAAAAGTCAATAAGAAAACCCAATAAAAAATGGGTCAAAGATCTGAACAGACACATCACCAAAGAAGATATACAAACAGCAAGTAAGCATATAAAAAGATCCTCTACATCAATTTGTTTAATTGCAAATTAAAAACAAGATACCATTACATACCTATTAGAATGGCCAAAATCCAGAACACTTATAATACCAAATGCTAGTGAGGATATGGTGCTACAGGAACTCTCATTCATTGCTAGTGGGAATGCAAAATGGTACAGCCATTTTGAAAGACAATTTGGCAGCTTCTTACAAAACTAAACAAATGTTTACCATATGATTCAGCAATAGTGCTCCTTGGTATTGACACAAAGGAGTTGAGAACTTAAACCCACACAAAAACCTGCACATGGGTGTTTATAGCCAAAATTTCGATGCAACAAAGATGTTCTTCAATAGGTGAATAGACAAACTGTGGTACATCCAGACAATAGGATATTCTTCAGCACTTAAAACAAATGAGCTATCAAGCCATTAAGAGACATGGAGAAAACTTAGATGTATATTACTAAATGAAAGAAGCCAGTCTGAAAAGGATACATACTGTATGATTCCAACTATATGACATTCTAGATAAAGCAAAACTATGGAGACAGTAAAAAAGATCAGCGGTTGCCAGGGAGGAAAGAGGGATGAACAGGCAGAGCACAGAGGATTTTTAGGGCAGTGAAACTACTCTGTATGACACAGTAATAGTGGATAATATGTCATTATACACTTGTCAAAACCCATAGATTGTACAACACCAAGACTGAACCCTAAGGTAAACTAGACTTTGGGTAATAACAATGTGTCAGTGTAGACTCATCAATTGTAACAACTGTACTACTCTGGGGGGATGTTGATAATGGAGGAGGTCATGCACGTGTGGAGGCAGCGAGTATGTGGGAAACCTCTATATTTTCTGTGCAATTGCTGTGAACCTAAAATGCTTTAAAAATAATCTAATAAGAAAAGATTTTTAACTCTAATTCTCAACAAAGTACCCTCAGCAAAACTAATTCAACAGCACATTAAAAGTATTATACACCGTAACCAACTACAATTTGTCCCAGGAATGCAAGGGTGGTTCAACATAGGAAAATGAATGAAATAATACATCACATTAATGGAACAAAAGGAAAAAAACCACATGATCACCTCAATTGCCACCAAAAGAAAACAGCATTTGACACAATCTAACACCTGTTCATGATAAAAACTCTCAGAAAACTGAGACTACAAGGATTCTGTCAGAAAACAAAGCATAACCTCAACAAAAAGCCATTATGTTAAAAGCCCACAGCTAACATCATACTCAATGGTGAAAGACTGAAGGCTTTCCCCCTAAGATCAGGTATGGCTTTGAACACTTCTATTCAACATCATGCTGGAAGTTCTAGTCAGAGAAACTGGACAAGAAAAAAAAATAAAAGCATCCAAATCTGAATTGAAAGGAAGAACTAAAGCTATATTCACAGACAACATGGTCCTATAAATAGGAAACCCCAAAGAATCCATAAGAAAACTACTAGAGTTAAAAAATTAACTCAGCCACACTGAAGAGTACAAGATCAACACATAAAAGTCAGCTGTGCTTCCACACACCAGCAAGGAACAACCACAAGAGAGAATTAAGAAAGCAATTCTAGGGGCCGGCCCCATGGCCAAGTGGTTAAGTTCACACGCTCTGCTTCAGCAGCCCAGGGTTTCACTGGTTCAGATCCTGGGCGCAGACATGGCGCCACTCACCAGGCCATGCTGAGCATCCCACATGCCACAACTAGAAGGACCCACAACGAAAATATACAACTATGCACTGGGGGCATTTAGGGAGAAAAAGCAGAAAGAAAAAAAGAGTAAGATTGGCAACAGTTGTTAGCTCAGGTACCGATCTTTACAAAAGAAAAAAAACAACAAAGCAAGCAATTCTATCTACAATAGGATCTAAAAGACTAAAATACCTGGGAATAAACTTAACCAAGAAGGTGAAAGCCTAGTACATTGAAAATTGGAAGACATTGTTGAGAGAAATTAAACACCAAAATAGATGAAAAGACGGATGTGGTCATTGACAGGAGAATCTAATATTGTCAAGATGTCAATACTACCTAAAGCAATCTATAGAGTCAATGAAAATTTCAGCCTTTTTTGCCAAAATGGGAAAGACAATCCTCAAATTCATAGGGAACTGCAAGGGGCCCAAAACAAACGCTCTTGAAAAAGAAAAAAGTTCGAGGACTCCACTTTCCAATTTCAAAAATTACTATGAAGCTACAACAACCAAAACAGTGTAGTACCAACATAAGGCCAGAGACATAGACCAAGAGAAGGGAATGAGAATTCAGAAATAAACCCATAAATCTATGGCCAAGTGATTTGTAAAAAAGGTGCCAATCCATTCAGTGAAAAAAGAACAGTGTCTTCAATAAATGGGGATGGTACAACTAATTTTCCACATAGAAAAGAATGCAATTAGACCCCTTCCTCACACCATATATAAAAATTAACACAAAATGAATGAACAACTTAAACATAAAAACTAAAAACCATGGAACTCTTAGAAGAAAATGTACCGGCAAATCTTCATGACCTTTAATTTGGCAATATATTCTTAGATATGAGATCAAAAGCACAAAAAAGAAACAGAAGATAAAATGGAATTCATCAAAAATAAAAACTTTTTGAATCAACTGACAAAGAAAATGAAGAGGCAACCCTACAGAATGAGAGAAAATATTTGGAAATCATATCCAAAATATATAAACAATTTCTACAACTCAACAACAAAAATACATTCAATTAAAAAACCCAAGGCAAAGAACTTCGATAGACATTTCTCTAAAGATACGTAAATGGCCAATAAGCCAGGAAAAGATGCTCAACATCATTAGTAACTAGGAAAATGTGTATCAAAACCACAATATAAAAACCACTTCAGACCTATGAGGATGGCTACATTAAAAAAATGAAAGAAAGAAAATAACAAGTCCTGGCAACGATGTGAAGAAACTGGAATCCTCTTACATAGCTGGTGGGGATGGAAAATGGTGCAGCCACCATGGAAAACAGTTTGGCAATTCCTCAAGAGCTAAACATAGAATATGACCCAGCAATTCTACTCCTGGATATATACTCAAAAGAACTGAAAACAATGTCTCAGTTATTTGCATGCTCATGTTCACAGCAGCATTACTCACAACAGCCAAAAGGTGGAAAAAATCCAAGCGTCCTTCAAGAGATGAATGGATAAACAAAATGTGGCATATACATACAATGGATTATCATTCAGCCATAAAAAGGAATGAAGTTCTGATACATGCTACAACATGGACAAATCTCTAAAACATGCTAAGTGAAATAAGCCAGACACAAAAGAACAAATATTATATACTCCTACTTATATGAAAAATCTAAAATAAGCAAACTCATAGAGAAAGAAAGTAGATTAGAGGTAACCAGAGCCTAGGGGGAAGGGGAACCTGGGGAGTTATTGCTTAATGGTTACAGAGTTTCTATTTGGGGTGATGAAAAGTTTTGGAAATAGTGGTGATGATTGAACATTATGAATGTAATTAATACAACTGAATAGCACACTTAAAAGTGGTTAAGGGGGCCGGCCCCATGGCCAAGTGCTTAAGTTCATATGCTCCGCTTCGGCGGCCCAGGGTTTCACCGGTTTGGATCCTGGGAGCAGACATGGCACCACTTGTCAGGCCATGCTGAGGCGCCATCCCACAACTATAAGGACCCACAACTAAAAAAAAAAAAAAATACACAACTATGTACCAGGGGGCTTTGGGAGAAAAAGGAAAACTAAAATCTTTAAAAAAAAAAAAAAAAAGTGGTCAAAATTGCAAATTTTGTTACATATAGTTTACACAATTTAAAACATTAGCAATTTAGTATACCAAAACTCAGTGAATTGTACACTTTAAGTGTGTGAACTGTATGATATATGAATCATATATCAATAAAGCCATTAAAAATATACTCTAATTTTATGTGAAAATAGTGCTATACACTCAGAAAATTATTCCAAATGATCTTAGTATGACAGTATTGACTACACATCCTTAACAGAATATATTCTAAAACTAAAAAGCTACAAGCAATCAAACTTCATTATTCTTAACATCCAAGAAAACAGGTCAAGAAGGAAAGTATTGTAGTTAACAATACTTTTAAAAAGCAAAGAAAGAAATACACCAGAATTGGGTAGACAGAGCCTCCCTTTCCCACCCCCTATGAATTCATACATTTTAAATTTATCAGGAAGTTTACGACAATAATAGCAATACACAACAGTCAAGATGGCACTAATAAGAACAAAGTTTTCTTTCCCTTTTTTAAAATGAATAGATTCCCACAAGGTACAATGTCAATACATACAGAAAAATCAACTCCATTACCTATTTCAGGCTTCCAACTATCTCACTAAAGAGAACTATCTTAAGATAATTAAACAACAGTTACTAAAGACTAATATACAGAACCATAAAATCTGAGCGAAACTTGATGATCTTCTGTCTCCAATCTGCTCATTTTACAAGGGAACTGAAGCCCAGGGGAGTTAAGTGCCTTGTTTAAAGATGCATAGCTAGGAAGGAGCAGAGCCAACGACAATCCATAATTCAGTCAGTGCTTCGTTCCATGACACCTATGCCATTATGAGCAAATGCTTGAATTCACTTTAGCTGCTAAGTATCAAGAACTGATGTGGGGCTGAAAATAGGAACATTCAGACCTTGAGAAATGCCACATTATCTTCCTCTTGACAGCCAACTGACTCCCCTCCTTCCCCACACCCCCTCCAAAAAGCTCAGGCAAAATGGGTTTGTTCTCAGCATAAAATGATGGGCTCCACACTTATGGAGTCCTGACAAGGGTGACGGCAGGGGTTATAGAGAATAAGCAAAGTGCAGATACTGAACAGTGAGTTTCCCAATTCCCTTCCCCTGGAAGATAAAGTTAAAGGAAATCTCTCAAAAAACAGAAGACGACACAAAAAAGAAAGATGCAGAGAATCAAACCAGAACCAACTTTCAGTTAATCAGAACATGAGAAGGACAATAGAAGAAAGAGAGAGAAGAAATGCTCAAAGAAATAACACAAGAAATGTCCCAGAATTGAAGAAAATGAGTTTGCCAATTGAAAGGAAACCGCCAGAAAACCTATGAGCTATGAAGAAAAAGAATCACATCAGACTTCTAACAGTACAAACGATGAGAAAATGAAGCAATGCCCTCAAAATTGAGCAAAAGATTATTTCGAACCTAGAATTCAATAACCAAACTACCAATTAAATTAGGTAAAGACATTTTTCATATACAATGTTAAAAAAAAAAAAATCCCATCCATTCCTTCTCAAAGCAAACTGGAGATTGTGCTACACCAAAACAGAGGAAGTAAGTCAAGAGGACATGAGTTGGAAGAAACCAAGTGTCTAACGCAGAAAAGGGAATTCTCAAGATGATAAAGGAAAGTCTCAGGAACACAGCTAAGCAGAAACCAGTCCAGGATGGAGCAGTAAGACAAGAGTGAAGAGTGCTCCAGAAGGAAGACTCTTAAAAAAACATTTTTTTAAGATCTGAAATTGATGGGTTATGTGATTTATTTAAATCACACTAGAGAGTTTAAATTGAGTTTGGGTAAAGAATTAGTAATAAATCACAGAAAACTAAAGAAAGCAAAAAATAAAGCAATTATTAACTATAGGAAAAGTAAAACTACACAATAAGGGCAATTCAAATGCAAAAATATTTACCTTATAATTATATAAACTATAAATACACATTTAACTAAAAATTACAATAACAGAACTGGATGAATGAGAGGGAAATAAAAACATCTGCCAACAGAGGTGTGGAGGAACAGACTAGAAGGCCAGTAAAAAGTGTCTAAAATGGGGAGGAGAACAAGAAATAAAAGCACATAGGTATGTATGTTATTCAGAAGTACGAAGTACAGCCATAAACGGCTGTCAAGTTGCCTCTGTGGAGTAGGAATCAAAGGCGTGGAATAGGAACTCAACTAGATAGAAATCTAGGAAAACTAAATAGAAGCCATCTGAAAAAACAAAAGTTAAAGAAACACAGGCGACATTTTCACCAAGGGCAAAAGGCAGTGTGAATGAGCTGGAAAATGGCAAAACAAGAGGAGATGAACAAATGAAAGCACAACGCAAGCCTGGGAAGATAAGACTACGGACCCATTACTGCACTCCAAACTGGGAGCCAGTGAAACCAATCTCTTTCGACTTTTCACAGCCACTGTCTCTGCCCCATCCACCATGTCCCTTCCAAGCTATCCACAGCACCCTGTTTTGTCATTTCACTTAGACCTAAGTTTACAGAATACCTTCACATGTTCCAAACTTACTTACTTGCTAATCAACATGCCACTGTAATTCCCAGGTGCTAAAATTAATGATTTCTCCTTGTCCGAAGAAAAACATGATTAAAATAATACTCTTTAAATGTAAAAGAGAGGTGGCCATAATAACCAATCCTTAAAATTTTGCCCCCACTCCTCTTTATTTATTTGACTAGGTAGTTCAAAGAACATTCTAACTTCTGTCTAGACCAATGGTTCTTAATCTTTTGGGAGCCAGGTGCCCACTAACAATCTCATGAAAGTTCTAAACTTACTTTAAAAAAAAAAGTCATATCAATAAAAAAAACCCCATAATTCCAGGCGTACAAAAACCCTTAATAAGGTTCTGTTTTAGACTTTGGCACCACATTTGTGTTTGCGACTATGCCGGCAGTTTGAAATTACAACCTGCATGTAAGTACCTATTCCCTTCTTCTAGAGGACTAGACTGTAACCTACTCCTCTATTCCTAAAAGAAACTAAATCAGGCCGAAACCAAAGCCTTGCTGAGCCACCTATCGGACAAGTATCTTTAATCTCTCCAGGTCTCAACATCCACAGGGCTGTTGGGAGCACAAAATACAATCACATAGGACTGGTATGTGATAAAAAGCACAATTTTGTTCTATTACAATCACGATCGTCCCTGAGTTTTCCTTTTTAGTTTCCTCACACCTTTACTCTCGTAGGCCCTTACCTAAACACGCCTTGAACATCCATTTAACATCCATTTAACATCGACATTTACTGAGTGCTTACTATGTGCGAAGCACTGCCCTCGATGTTCAACACCGAGCACCCTGCACACTCCCACCACCACCATACCCGCATCTTCTTGATGAAGGAGGTTTAACCCGCCTCAAAGTCCACAGCTCACCAACGGCACAGCTGTGCTTCGACCGGGCAAACTGACTCAAGGTGCTGTGCACACCCGCCCTCAGTGCCTTTCTCCTCACCCTCCACTTCCAGTCACTAAAGTCTGGGTGAATCCAAAACATATCTAGCACATTATTTATCTTAGGAAAAATACAAGAGCATGTTGTTGAAAAGGTTACAAATTTTAAGTCACAGTACGAACGCCCCGTAAGAAATTCAGAATTCCCAACATTCCGTTGGAAAAAAAAAAAAAAAGCAAATAAAAGCAGCTTCCACAGAGCGCCGGGAATGGGAGCGGGGCGTGAGCAGCACAGGCAGAAGCCCCAAGACCACAGACGCAGCGACGGCCCCCGAGCGCCCCGCTGGCCCGCCGGCGCCGCCCAAGGCCCGGTCCGCGCCGCGCCGGTCCCCGCAGCCTTCGCCCGGGAGGGGGCCGCCGACGCGGCGGGGAGCCGGCCGGGAGCCGGGAAGAGCGCCGCGGGGACGCGGGCGCGGCGAGGCCCGGGACAAGACGGCGCGCGGACCGCCGGGAGCGGCCAGGAGGAAGAGGAAGCGCCGGCGCCAACGGCCGCCGCGCTCTCCTGCTCCGTCCCCAGGAGCTCGCGAGCGCCACGCCGCCCAACACACCGCGCGAACCGGCCGGCGCCTCAACGGAACGCGCCAGGGAGCGGCGGCCGCCGGGAGCCATGACGCCGGCGCCGCGCGGGGCCGCGGCCGGGCCAGGGCGGAGGCTGCCCGTCTCCCCAGGGCCCGCTCACCTCTCGGGGCGACGGGGCGGAGCCCTGCACCGAGGCGATGTACCGCTCCACGTCGGCCTTGCTGCGCCGCATCGCGCCGCCAACCCGGCTCCTGACGCGCGGGAGGCCAGCCTGAGGCCCACGGCGGTCGGCGTCTCCAGGAGCGAAGCGCTTGAAAGCCCGTGACGCAGCGCCGTCGCCGGCGGAGGAGCCGCTCGACCCGCGTGCGTGTTGCGTCAGCACTGTGCGCCACGCCGACGACGGCGCGCTCCCGCCGCGCACGGCCCTGCCGACCCGGGTTCCGCGCGCGGTCTGTTGAGCCCTGTCAGATGCGGGCTGTGGAGAGCGCCGGCGCCGAGAGGCGCGGGGAAGGGACGTCCAACCCGGCGCCCGGGCTAGGTCAACGACGTGATGTTTTACCTGAGGAGTCTTCAGAAGTTTCGGTCGTTCCGTCTTTATCATAGTTACGCGATGCTGTGGACGTAAAAAGCACTCTCACGCCATTTTGGTGAGCGTGTAAATTGGAACGACCTTTCTGGAGGCGATTGGTTAAATCTATTTGTCTGACACGTGTGCGTACGCAGCATACGTGTTAAAACTCATGCTTTTTTAAATGACATATATGAGAAAATTAAAAATACATTAAGAAGCAGACCGCAAAGACTATGTTTGGGGAGGATTATAATTTGTATATATGAGTAGCCCTCCCAAATTTATATATATTTCAATAGCAGAACGGGAAATACTAAAATGTTAATGGTAATCATCTCAAAATGAGTCATCTGTATCTTCCAAATCTCCAAAAATCTTTACTTTTGGAATTTGAATTTTAAACTCTTAGTTTAAAATAAGTTTTATAAAATGCTTTCAATGGTGAAGACAGTTTTGGATTAAAAAAGATCACATCTGTATATACAGTAGGGTCTTAATTATCTGGGAAAATATCAAACAAAGGAAATATGTTGAAATTTTTAAGCAACTTTAGGATGTTATGGTTATGGATAATTTTTATCTTTTTCTTCTTAATAGACTAAGTACAGTTTTATCCGATCACCTAGAATTAACCTGGCCTCTTTCAGGCTATCTCCTCAGTCTATTCTTTTTGATTTTTCCATATTTTCTACATTGAGCAAGTATTTCCTTTAGACAGGGAAAAATGCAGTTTTATTTTATTCAGTCACATTGGATGGAAATAAGAGAAAAGGAAATGATGATACTGAGGTCACTAGTGTGACTGACATACATTAACAGTGTCAACGTAAAAAACAAATTTGCCTGTTATTTTGGCTCAAAATGAGCCTATTTGGGAACAGCCAAAAGAATTGCAATTTGGGATGGGCATGCTGTGGCTAACCACAGGCAAATTGGAAAACAAAGGAAGAGAGCTTCCTTTAGAGAGAAAAAGGGGAAGTAGGGAGGGGCTGTTCCAAGGAAAGTCCATTGAGGGAGAGGAACAGATCAGGGCCCAACAGCTGTTCACTGGCTGAGCTGTGGCTGAGAGAGAAATCTTCCTTCAGAGTAGAGTAGTTTCACTTCTGTGGAACATGCAAGCCTCCAGTCTCCTGTTTGGTGTAATTATGATGTGTGAAGGGATGCTGGAGCTCCCCTACAGGCCCTCCTGATTCCAATTTAGTTAAGGTTTCTTTTATTAATTTCCACAAAGGAATAACATGTGAAGAGAATCTAGTTTGGGATGGAAAATCCTGTTTTAGGTAGTTGATCTATTTCACTTGAGGTACCATTCCATGAGTTTGCCTTGGAAAGAGTGTTAGTAATAATAACCGCAGCTAACAAGTAAGCGCTTTCTCTGTTCCAGGTCCTTTTCTTAGCACTTCACATGTGTTAACTCATTTAATTCTCCCAATAGTTTCGTAAGGGTCCTATTACGTATTAATATCCTCAGTTTTACACATAAGAAAACCAAGGGAGTGAGCAGTAAAGCAACTTTCCCAAGCATACTTACTTAGTAAAATTACTACCATTAATCTGTTTAAGTTGCACATACTGAAAAGGAGTGGGCCAAAGAGAGAACCTTTCTTGAGGAACTCAAAAGACTTTTCTCGAGTTCATTTATTAAGCTTCGAAACCTCTGTTTTCACTAAATGGGACGATGAGTCTGCCCTTCTGGGCTTTAAAAATACAGTAGACATTCTTCTGCATGATGATGTCCATTCCAGCCCACATCTTTTCCCAACATAGACCAGTTCCATCCAAACTTATTCTACAACTAATTACCCTTCTCTCAAATCACACACCTAACTATAATGTTCTCTACAAGGAACTCAGCAGAAGGATGAATTCCACTCCAATGGCTCCAGAACTCATGTGGATGCATTGCAAATTCAATTCAAATTAGAGTTGAATTTATAGAAATATCTGAAAGATATGACATGACATTTTCCATTAGCAGTAGTTTTATCTGATTAATCTGAGTCCTCAACTTCTCAATTAATTGGACTAACAGGCATCCAAAACTGATGCTGATCAAACTCAGGAGTTTCTTTCATCTCCTCAAGTACTTCTGTCCTCTGTTACTGATTGTCAGTCATTGCAGACACATTACTTTTCATATATCATATCATTCTTTTTTTCTTCAGAATCATTCATACTGTCAGTTCATCTCACCATTTTCTCAGTGCTCCAAATTTGTATGATTCTTTAGTAATCCTAAAGTACTGCTTTTTTAGGTAGCACTTTGAATATTCTCATGCCTTTTGAATTTAGTAGACACGATGAGATTAAAAATGTTCGTTAAAAAACTCGGAAACAAGAGGAACCAATATGACTGCACATTGCCAATGACAATATCTTTTGTTCTTGCACGTAAGTTGTTTTGGTTTAAAAACTTTCACTGTGATTGCATCTCTGAAAATAGAGGCTTCTGTACAAGCTGCTCTTGATGTCCATGCAACCTAAACTGCCTTTCTTGTGCAGAAATGGATCTTCCATACATCATCTGAGGAAGGATTGGAGCTATCACATGATAGCACAACCCTGCCAGGAATCAGAGTTTGCATAAATCGTAAACTAAGATACATATATGTATATGCATTTGTATGTAAATATCTTTATGTATGTGTATGTATGTATGTATATATATGCATGCACATATGTATATATGTATGCATCTATGGGAATTGAATCCCCCAGCCCAATGCTGTGTAATATAATGTGACCAAACATATAATTTAAAGTTTTCTAGAAGCCACACTTTAAAAAGGAACAGGAGAAATTAATTTTAGTAATCTTTTATTCAACCCAATATATTTTAAATATTATAATTTCAACATGCAATTAATATAAACAAATTGTTAATAAGCTGTCTTACATTCTTTTGTTTGTACTAAGCATTCAAAATACAAAGTATACGTGTGTGTGTTTTACACTTACATCTTAACTCAGATGCTAAGTTTTCATCAGAAATACTTGATCTGTATTTAAATTTCATAAAACTTAGGGTTGAAAAAACAGGTTCATATACCCAAGTTGTTCCAAACATACTTAGAAGTTGTCAATAACTGAGTTGAATATCAAGTTTTAAAATTTAAATATAAATTAAAATTAAATCAAATTAAAAATTCCGTTGTTCAGTAGCACTAGCTACATTTCAAGAGCTCAGTTCCTAGTATATTGGACAGTGTCTAGTATATTGGACAGTGCAGCTCTATATAATTCTATTGCTTGTTGTTCAAACATTAAACTTAAAAAGGAACAAGTTATGTAAGAAAACAGTTACTACCTGTAGCAGTCAATGTGGCTAAAGGAAGATCCAAAAAGTACAGCATCCTAGAAGCTAAACAGCAGTGCTTTAAGGAGAGAATAATCAACAGCATAACGTGCTGCCAAAAGGTCAGGAGTGATGACTGAGAAAAACTCTTTGGACTCGCTTCCTAAAAGCTGATTTTTTAAAGAAATATCACAGGCAAAAACCAGCATTCAAATGGTTAAGGAGGGATTAGGTGGCAAGGAAATGAAGAGACAAAGTGATGATTACTTTTTTTTTTTTCTTTGCAGGGGAAGAGTCACCCTAAGCTAATACCTGTCACCAAGCTTTCTCCTTTTTTCTTCCTTTTTTCCCCCCAAAGCCTCAGTACATGGTTGTGTATAGTTGTAAGTTCTTCTGGTTCTTCTTGTATGAGCCACTTTCACAGCATGGCTACTGACAGACAAGTGGCGTGGTTCTCCACCCAGGAACCGAACCTGGGCCAGTGAAGCAGAGTGCGCAGAACTTTAACCGCTAGGCCATCAGGGCTGGCTCTACTTTCTTTTTAATAAGAAGAACTGATGTTGGTATTTTCAGTAAATAATCATATAGAAAAATTGCCCTTTTGGGCAGGTGTATAGATTTATGAATTTTAAGACATGTATAGATTCATGTAATCACTACCACAATCAGAATACATAATAATTCCATCATCCCAAAAATCTCATCACATTATTACTTTAGAGTCATCCCCTCCACTCACCCCTTACTACTGAGCACTTCTCCACACTATAGTTTTATCTTTTCCAGAATATCATACGAATGGGATCATACAGTATGCAACCTTTTGATGCTGGCTTCTTTCACTCAGCATAATGCCTTTGAAATTTATCTAAATTTTTTCATATATCAATAGTTTATTATTTTTCATTGCTGAGCAATATTCCATGGTATGAACATACCACAGTTTTATTCATTTACCAGTTGTAGGGCATTGGGGTTGTTACCAGTTTTTTGTAATTATGATTAGAGCTGCTATAAACATTTGTACACGTTTTTCAGTGAACACAAGTTTTCATTTCTCCAGGGCAATGGTTGGCAAACTATGGCCTGTAGCCTGCCTGCCTGCCTGTTTTTGCAAATAAAATTTGATTGCAACACAGCCATGCTCATTTGTTTACATATTGTCTTATGGCTACTTTTGCACTGCAATAATAAAGTTGAGTCATTGTAACAGAGACTTGTGTCCTATAAGCCTAAAATATTTATTATCCAGCCCTTTAAGGAAAACTTTGCTTACACCTGCTCTAAAGTAAAGAGTCAGGAGTGGGATTGTTGGGTCCTATGGTGGTGTTATGTTTAACTTTATAAGAAACTGCCAAACTGTTTTTCAGAGTGGCTGTATCGTTTTTGCATTCCCATCAGAAATATATGAGATCCAGTATCAGAAATATATAAGAGATCCAGTTGCTCTGCATCCTTGTCATCACTTGGTACTATCAGTATTTTCTTTTAAAGATTTTATTTTCCTTTTTCTCCCCAATGCCCCACAGTACATAGTTGTGCATTTTTAGTTGTGGGTCCTTCTGGTTGTGGCATGTGAGATGCTACCTCAGCATGGCCTGATGAGCAGTGCCATGTCCGCACTCAGGATTCGAACTTGTGAAACCCTGGGCCGCTGAAGCAGAGCACGCTAACTTAACCACTCAGCCACAGGGCCGGCCCCTGTCAGTATGTTTATATTTAAGCCATTCTAAAAAGTGTGTAGTAGATCTCATCATGATTTTATTTTAGCTCTTAATAGGTAATTTTGTTGAATGTTTTTTCATAGGCATATTTGCCATCTATATATCTCATTTGGTAAGTTGTCTGTATTTTGATCAGCTTGTTTGTTGTCTTACTGTTGAGTTTTGAGAGGATTATATGTATTCTGATTGCAAGTCCTCTATCAGATATGTAATTGGCAAACAGTTTTCTCCAAGTCTATAGTTTATTTCATTCGCCAGTGTCTTCCACAGAGCAGATGTTTTTGATTTTGATAAAATTCAGCTTATCAATTTTTTTCTGTTTTATAAATCATGCTTTTGATGTTGTGTCTAAAAACTCTTTGCCTAACCCCCAGTCACAAATGTTTTCTCCTATGTTTTACAATTTATATTTAGATGAATGATCCACTTTTGAGTTATTTTTTGAGCTAAGTGGAAGGTTTATGTCAAGAGCCTTTTTTTTTTTTTGGAGGTAGATGTCCAGCTGTTCCGGCACTATCCTTTCTCCATTAAATTACTATTGCCCCTGTGTAGAAATCAGATAACCACATTAGCATAGTTCTCTATCTGGACCCTCCATTTTGTTTTGTTGATTTATATACATCTGTCTTTTTGCAGATACCTCACCGTCTTGATTATTGTAGCTTTATGTGTCTTAAAATAGAGTAGTGTGATTCCTCCAACTTTACACTTCTTTGTCAATATTGTTATCATATTCTAGTTCCTTTGACTTTCCACATACATTCTATAATCAAATTTTCTATTTCTACAAAAAATTCTGCCAGGAACTTAATTGTGAATATGTTTAATCTATAGATCATTACAGGTAGAATTGCCATCTTTACCATGTCTTCTACTCCATGGGCATGGGCCTGGACCATTTATTCAGGTCTTCTTTGTTTTCATCAGGATTTTGTGGTTTTAAGCATATACAACCTATACATGTTTTGTTAGTTTATAGCTATTTCATTTTTGATAGAGCTAATGTAAATGGTATTATTTTATAGCTTTTGGCTTCCAATTGTACATTGCTAGGATAGAGAAATACTGTTGATTTTTGCTTGTTGACCTTGTATCCTGTGACACTGTTAAACTCATCTATTAGTTTTGGAGATATTTTGTACGTTACTTGGGATTTTACACATAGACAATTGTGTATTCAATCTGTATCTTTTTTTTTAATCTTGCCTTATTTCATGGTCTAGGACTTTTAGTATGATATTGAATAAGACTTGTGAGAGAGGACATTCTTCTCTTGTTTTTGACCTTAAGGGGACAGACTTTCACCATTAAGTACAATGTTAGCTGTAGGTTTTTTGTAGATGCTTTTATCAGGTTAAGGAAATTTCCTCCTATTCTTAGTTTGTTGGCAGTTTTTATTATGAATAGACTGAATTATGTCAAATGCTTTTTATGCATCCGTTGATATGATCATGGAATTTTTCTTCTTTAAGCTGTTATTAGGATTACATTGATTGATTTCAGAATATTAGATCATCCTTGAATTCCCAGGATAAACCCCACGTAGTTGTGATGTGTTTTGTTGTTTGTTTGTTTATTGTGGTAAAATAGATGTAACATAAAAATTACCATCTTAACTGTTTTTAAGTGTACAATTCAATGGCATTAAGTATATTCACAATGTTCTGCAACCACTACCCCATCCATTTCCAAAAGCTTTTTATCATCCCAAACAGAAACTTTGTACCCATTAAGCAATAACTCCCATTCACCCCTCCCCCAGCCCCTGATAACCTCTACTCTACTTTATGTCTCTATGAATTTGCCTATTCTAGGCACCTCATGTAATTGGAATCACACAGTGTTTTCCTTTTGTGTCTGACTTATTTGACTTAGCATAATGTTATCAAAGTTCATGCATGGTATAGCATTTTCAGAATTTCATGGCTTTTTATGGTTGAATATATATTAACATTTTATATACTATTTGATTCAATTTGCTAATGTTTATTGAGGATTTTTACATCTAAGTTCATGAGGCATATTGCTATTTTCCAATTTCCCTTGAGATTTTCTGTTTGATCCATTAATTATTTAGAAGTCTGTTGTCTGATTTCTGAGTGTTAAGAGATTTTCCTGTTATGTTTGTCTTATTGATTCCTGGTCTACTTCCATTATGGTCATAAGACACACTATGCATGATTTCAATTGCTTTAAAGTTGTTAAGGTTTGTTTTATGACCCAAGATACAGTCTCTCTTGAATTTTCCGTGTCCACTTGAAAAGAATGTGTATTCTGCTCTCGGTGGGTAGAGTGTTCTACACATGTCAATTAGATCGAGTTGGTGGGTGATCCTGTTCAGTTCTCTTGTATCTTTACTGATTTTCTATCTACTAGTTATATCAGTTATTGAGAGAGGAGTATTGAAGTCTCCATCTATAATTTTGGATTTGCTATCACTCCCTTCAGTTCTGTCAGTTTTTGCCTCATGAATTTTGAAGCTTTGGTGTTATGCAAACTCATTTAGGATTGTTGTGTCTTCTAGGTGAACTGACCCTTTTATCATTATATAATGTTCTTCTTTATCTCTGATGATTTTCTTTGCTCTGAAATCTGCTTTGTCTGATACTAACATAGCTACTCCAGCTCTTTTGATTAATGTTTCTATGGTATTTCTTTTTCCATCCCTTTACTTTTAACTTTCATATATCATTATATTTAAAACTAGTTTCTTGTATAGCACATAGTTGGTATTATTTTATCCACTCTGACAATGTCTGTCTTTTAATTGTTATGTTTAGTCTATTTATATTTAATGTGAATATTGATATGTTTGGACTTATGTCTTCCATTTTATTATTTGGCTTCTGTTTGTTCCACTTTTTATTCTTTACTCTTTTCTGCCTTCTTTTTGGTTATTTGAATAATAATATTCTCACTCTGTTTTAATTTATCTATTGTCTTTGAATATATGTCTTTGCATAGTTTTTTGTATACTGGCTCTAAGGATGATAATATACTTAATTATTCACGGACTACTTAGAAAGAATACGGTACCATTTAAAGTAGAATGTAGAAAGCTTATGACATATAGATATCTTTATCTTCCCTCCTTTATGTTATAGATGTCTTATATTACATTTATATGCATTGTAAACTCCACTGAACAATGTTATAATTTTTTCTTTCAATCATCAAATATGTTTTAAAGAACAATAAAGAACAGACCCATTAGACAGAGATCACCAATAGAAGACTTTAACAATACTATAAACAAACTAGACCTAAAAGACATCTATAGCAAACTCCATTCAATAATGACAAAATATGTGTTCCTCTCCAGTGCACATGGAACATTCTCTAGCATAGACCATATGCTAGGGCATATAACAAAACTCAGTAAACTTAAAAGAATTGAAATTGTATGAAGTATGTTTTCCCAAAATAATGAAATGAAATTAGAAATCAATTACAGAAAGAAATTTGAGAAATTCACAAAGATGTACAAATTAAACTACATAATTCTAAATAACCAATGAGTCAAAGAAGAAATCACAAGAGAGATTAGAAAATACCTTGAGATGAATGAAAATGAAGATACAACATAACAAAACTATGGGATGCAGCGAAAGTAATACTTAGAGGGAAATATATATTGGTAAAGGCCTATATTTAAAAAGAAGATCTCAAATGAGTAACCTAAACTTCTGCCTTAAGACATGGAAAAGAAGAGCAAACTAAATGTAAATCAAGCAGAAGGAAGGAAATAATAAAGATTAGAACTGAAATTAGTGAAATAGAGACAAAAACAATAGAGAACTTAACAACAACAAAAATCCAGTTAAAAATGGGCAAAGAACTTAGATAGGCCTTTCTCCAAAGATGATATACAAATGGCCAACAAACATATGAAAATGCTAAGCATAACTAGTCATAGAGAAATGCAAATCAAAATCACAAAAAGATATCTTTTTATACTCATTAGGATGGCAACTATCAAAATAACAGACAATGACAAGTATTGTGAGGATGTGGAGCAATTGGAACCCTTGCACGCTGTTGGTGGGAGTGTAAAATAGCACAACCACCTTGAAAAACAGTATGATGGTTTCTCAAAAAATTAAAAATAAAGTTACCATATGATCCAGCAATCCTAATTCTATGTCTATATACAAAAGAATTGAAAGCGGGCTCTTGGATTTATATTTGCACGCATATTCCTAATGGCATTATTCACAATAGCCAAGAGGTAGAAGCAGCCCATATGTCCATCGACAGGTGAATGGACAAACAAAATGTGGTTATACAATAGAAAATCCAAAGGAATATTCTTCACCCCGAAAAAGGGAGGAAATCCTGTCACATGCTACACCATGGATGAAACTTGAGGACAGTGTGCTAAGGGAAATAAGCCAGTCGCCAAAAGACAAATACTGTATGATTCTAGTTCTATGAAGTATCTAAATAAATCAAATTAATAGAAACAGAAAGTTAAATGGCAGTCTCCAGTGGTGAGGGGAGAGGGAAATGGAGAGTTGTTTAATGTATATAGAGTTTCAGTTTTGCAAAATGAACAAGTTCTGGAGATCTGTTCAACAACAATGCAAATATACTTAACACTATGGAACGGTACACTTAAAAATGTTTAAAATAGTAAATTTTTTTTTTTAGGAAGATTAGCCCTGAGCTAACTGCTGCCAATCCTCCTCTTTTTGCTGAGGAAGACTGGCCCAGAGCTAACATCTGTGCCCATCTTCCTCTGTTTTATATGTGGGACACCTGCCACAGCATGGCTTGCCAAATGGTGCCATGTCCGCACCCGGGATCCGAACCAGCAAACCCCAGGCCACCGAAGTAGAATGTGTGAACTTAACCGCTGCACCACCGGCTGGCCCCTAAAATGGTAAATTTTACCTTATGTATTTTTTACCACAATTAAAATTTTTTTAATTATTTAAAAGAAAACAATAGAGAAAATCAACAAAACCAAAAATTGGTTCTTTGAAGCCATTTTAAAAACTGATAAACTTTCAGTTAGATTGACCAGGAAAAATGCAGACACAAATTACTAAAATCAGGAATGAAAGGAGGGATATCAGTACTGACAGAAATAAAAAGGATTGTAAGCGAATACTATGAACAATCATATGCCTATGAATTAGATAGCTTAGATGAAATGGACAAATTCCTAGAGAAACAAAAACTTACCAAAAGTGACTCAAGAAGAAATAAAAAATTTGAATAGACCTATAACAGAGATTGAGCTGGTAATCAAAAGACATCCAACAATCAAAAGCCCAGAACCAAATGACTTCACTGGTTAATTCTACCTAACTTTTTTTTTTTAAGGGAAAGATTCGCCCTGAGCTTACGTCTGTTGCCAGTCTTCCTCCTTTTTCTTTCCCTCCCCAGAGCCCCAGTGCATGGTTGTATATCCTAGTTGTAAGTCCTTCTAGTTCTTCTATGTGAGCCACCACCACAGCATGGCCACTGACAGATGAGTGGTGTGGTTCCATGACTGGGAAATGAACCTGGGCCACTGAAGTGATAAGAGCACCAAACATTAACCACTAGGCCATCAGGGCTGGCTCTCTACCTAACTTTTAAACAAGAATGAATGCCAGTCGTTTTCAAACTGTTCATAAAATTAGAAGAAGATAGAATACTTCCTAATTCAATTTATGACAAAAGTATTACTCTGATTCCAAAGCCAAAAAAGACAACAGAAGAAAACTACAGACCAATATCCTTTACGAATATGCATGCAGAAATCCTCAGCACAATGCTAGCAAACCAAATCTAGCACCATATAAAATGGATTACACACCATGATCAAGTGGGATTTATCCCAGGAATGCAGAGTTGGTTCACATACAAAAATCAATCTACGTATTACAAAATAATAGTTGAATTAAAGGAGAAAACCACATGATCATCTCAATAGATTAAAAAAAAAGCATTTAACATACCTGAATCCCCTTTCATGATAGAAATACTTAACAAACTATGAGTAGAAGCGAATTTCTTCATGTGGTAAAAAGTATCTACAAAAACCCCACAGCTAACATCATACTTAATAGCAAAAGACTGAAACCTTCCTCTTAAGATGAGGACCAGGACAAGGATGTCTTCTTTCACTGTTTCTATTCAACATTGTACTGGAGGTTCTAGTTAGGGCAATTTGGCAAGAAAAACAAATAAAAGGCATCCATAGAGGAATGGAAGAAAGAAAAATATGTCTATTCACAGATGACATGATCTTATATATAGAAAACCCAAAAGAATCCCCAAAGAAAATCTATTAGAGCTAATAAATGAGTTCAGCGAGGTTGCATGATACAAGGTCAATCAAAGTCAGTGTCTTCTCTAGAGTAGCAATGAACAATCTGAAATGAAATTAAGAAAACAATTCCATTTAGAATAGCATCAAAAAGGATAAAATACTTATGAATAAATTTAACCAAAGAAGTGTAAGATTTGTAGATTGAAAACTACCAATATTTTTGAAAGGAATTAAAGAAGATCTAAATAAATGGAAAGACATCCTGTGTTCATGAATTGGATGAAAATATATGTCCACACAAAAACTTGTACACAAGTGTTTGTAGCAGCATTACTCATAATAGCCAAGGGTGGAAACAACCCAAATGTCCATCAATTGTAAGTTTATAAACAAAATGTAGTATATCCATATAATAGAATATTATTTGGTGAAAAAGGAATGAACTACTGATGCATGCTACAATGCGGATGAACCTTGAAAACATTTTGCTAAGTGAAAAAAGCCAGTCACAAAGACTACATATTATGTAATTTCATTTATATGAAATGTCCAGAATAGGCAAATTCGTAGAAACAGAAGGTAGACTAGTAGTTGCCAGGGGATGGGAAGAGGGGGAAATTGAGAGTGACTGCTAACGTGTATGGAGTTTCTTGGGATGATGGAAATGTCCTATAATTAAATCCTGGGGATGGCTGCACAACCTTGTGAGTATCCTTAAAAAATCACTGAATTGAGGGGCTGGCCCCGTGGCCGAGTGGTTAAGTTCGCGCGCTCCGCTGCAGGCGGCCCAGTGTTTCGTTGGTTCGAATCCTGGGTGCGGACATGGCACTGCTCATCAAACCACGCTGAGGCAGCGTCCCACATGCCACAACTAGAAGGACCCACAACGAAGAATATACAACTATGTACTGGGGGGCTTTGGGGAGAAAAAGGAATAAAATAAAATCTTTAAAAAAAATCTTAAAAAAAAAATCACTGAATTGAACTAAATTAAATCCTCTGGAGAATGTAGATATTTTTAAGCCAGACAATCTACCTGGTCAGGTGCAAACCACAAGTTCCAACTCCTCTTCAGCGGTCTGGGCTTCCAAAGTCAGTTGCGTTTTCAAAGTGTTGACAGGGTTATTCAGCTCTGTCTCAGTTGTGTTGACACCTAGTGGCCAGTTGAGCCACGGGCAGTGGTCTATCAGTTCAGCTCTCCGAACTGAGTCCAGATCCACGGAGGAGCAGCTCAGGAAGGAGCACTGGAGTTCATAAACAACTTTATGGGGTCACTTCCCTGAGCAACTCTCCCAGCAATTTCCCTGTTCCTTCATTTCCTGTGGCTTCTTGGTTTAGTCTCTCAGGCAGAAAAATGAGGCTTTTGTTCCCCAGCTCTGCCATGTACTTCTACATCTGGGGCCAAGCAGCAGGACAGAGTTGGAGCAAAAGCAACAATGGTTGGTTTCGCCCGCTTGGGACCACGGCTCTGCCATTTGAAGAAGAGTCCCTCTTTCAGAGTTTTGGCTCCTGGGGTCCAGCTAAATGGAAATTCTCACCAGACTCTCTTTACAGGCTGTTCTCTTTGCCTAGAAAGCCCATTTCCCCTTTCTCCCTCTGGAAGTCTCCTTCCCTTTGGGAAATCTTTCTAGACTCCTTAGAATTACCCATTCTCTCCTCTAAGCAAGCTCTGTGTCTTACTCGTATTTCTAATGTTGGTTTTTCATCACACCACATTCTGAAGCATTTTTTCATGGCCCCGGTGAGCTTTCCGAGGACTGAGTGTTTATTGCTGTTTTACTATCCTCTAGCACAATGGCTGACCAAAGCTGACGTGCAACTAAATGGTTTCTTGAATTTGTTTACCTGTCATCTATCCTCTCCCCACTTCTAATCTGCTGCCTTCTGTCTGGTAGAGGAAACTCCTTAAGCTTGTTGGAATTGTGTATAGACTAAGCAGGTGACAAGCAAGGGCCTAAGGGATTTTACCAAAGTAACAATATAAACTTTAGTACATGAATTTTAGTTGGTCTTTTTAAGGCCTTTATTTCCTAATTTTTGCCTCTGTTCTGGTAGAAGTTGTTGCCAGAAAGCTTGGTTCCGAATAATTTAGGACTCATTACACGTACACAAAATTAGAAGACCCAGCTATCCTCTAAAGGCATTTACAACTTGAGAGAGGGAAATAGCCATGTAAAATTTCAAAAATAGAGGATAATGTTCAAGAACAATACCTCCTGATTAAATCTGTGGTTTAGGGGGGATTATTAACTGGAAAGCAGTATGAGTAATTTTTAAAATATTGATGCCTTTGCCCCAATATAATCCCTCTTATGGGGTCTGATGTGATATGATGCTAAAGATGTGTGGGAAAGGAATATCCTTTTAATAAGCTGTGCCTTTCATGATGCTTGTCTCTAATATTTTTAGGATTAGGATCCTCTTCTTGGACTGCATAAATATGTTTTACATCTTCCAGTTTCTACTGGAAAGTAGTGAACATGAAACAATCACCTGCCTGGTACAATTCTAGGTTTAAGCAGCCACTTGCCCTTGCACTGAATAGTGACAGTCAGTAAGTGGAGAGTCTCCTACTTGATCTTGTGGCATCAAAACTTCTAATATGACAGCAAGATTAGACAGTAAAGCAGGAAATACCAAGGTTTTAGGTGAGGAGAAACTACATTTTCTCTTTCTAAAACATTGGGATCTCCCAGTGGAGAAGTGATGTCTCAGGGGAGGCAGGTCAGGACACAGTAGCCAGCTCCCTTTTGCTGCCCAGTGTTCACTGGGAATTCTAGAAAGTGAGGAGGGGTGTGTATCTGAGGCACTGAATTCATGATCCACCAAGTAAGGTTTTAAGGTTTGGGCAATCACGGCACAGTTTTTGGAGTACACCAAAAACAAAGCTTTATTTTCAATTCTACCAAGCTAGAATTTTTTTTCCCCTGAGGAAGACTGTTGCTGAGCTGACATCTGTGCCAGTCTTCCTCTATTTTATATGTGGATCACCACCACAGCACGGCTGACGAGTGGTGCAGGTCCGCAACCTAGACCTGAACCTGCGAACCCAGGCTGTCGAAGTAGAGCGTGCCGAACTTCACTGCTATGCCATGGGGCCGGCCTCCTAAGTTAGAATTTTTGATAATTTATATAGATGCTGCCTTTAGCTCACCATTGCTCCATAAGTGGAGGAAAATTTGCCAAAAAACAAACAAAAAAACCAGATGTAAACAATACTGTAGAATACACGTTTAACCCATTTAATGGAACATGTTCAAAAGAGAAAGTTAGCATTGCCCAGTACCGTAGCATAACATTTTTTTGGCAAACTGAAAAATGCTACCTGAAGAGAGCCCTTCTCTCCCCTCCAAAAAACTCCAAAAATATTTTAAAACCATTTTCCTAACATTTTGATATATTTCCCATGTCTTTCTAAAATGCCTTTTTGCATATATTTATGATGATCCTATTTAAAAGATTTTGGATCCTGCTTTTAACATTTATTGTAAGCATTTCCCAAGTAGTCTTTTTGGTGTGTGTGTGAGGAAGATTTGCCCTAACATCCATTGCCAATCCTCCTCTTTGTTTGCTTGAGTAAGATTAGCCCTGAGCTAACATCTGTGCCAGTCTTCCTCTGTTTCGTCTGTGGGATGCCTCCATGGCATGGCTGATGAGTGGAGCAGGTCTGCACCCAGGATCTGAATCTGCAAACCCCAGGTTGCTGAAGTGGAGCGCCCAGAACTTTAACCACTCGGCCACAGGGCTGGCCCCGTAAGTAGAATTTTTAAGCAAGGAAGGGATGACATTTGCATTTTTAGAAAGAAAACCCTGGCTGTGGTCTTTGTGCTGGTTCTTAGCTTTAAAAATTCTAATAGCTTTGTGGAATACTTGAAACTGGTAAAGGTATAATCTACAGTGCCCAAGTATTCCGTCAGCCATGCAGTAATCACTGAGCTCCTGCTGGGCACTGGGCATGGCATGGAGGATACAAAGATAAAAACACCAGTCCTTCCCTCCAGGAGCCAACCTTCTGGTGGGAACATAAACCAATACATACGGCAGTGCACATCACAGCTACTGAAACAGAGAATGTGAACACAGAACTAGGGGAGAAAAGAAGAGGGACTAGTTTTGCTTGAAGGAGACAAGAAAGATTTGAAAAATGGGGTGAAATTTGAGCTGAGTCTCAAAAGTGAGAAGACTACCTTTATTACAGGAGGGCTGGTCAAGATCTGGGAAAGACAATAAATTCTATGTGGAAAGGGCACTGGCCATTGGGAGAAAAATACACTTAATAATAGGTTGGGACCCGCCTATGAAAGTCCTTGATGCTATAAGAGAGTTGGGACTTTATCCTGCTTGTTTCAGTAAGCCAAATGGAGGTTAATAAGCAAGGGAGAGTTGATTGATGGTTGCTTGGAAGTCAGAGCAGAGTGAGGATAGCATAGAGGCAGGCAGGGGCTGTAAATCAGGAGAAGAGAGCTTTCTGGGACCTTTCTACAGTTGAAGGGATGGATTTTGGAGTACTTAGATGTGGAGAGAGGTGGAGGTTGTAGGGAGGGAAGAATAGAAGACAACTTGATATTAGTCTGGAAGTCTAGATAGATGGTGATGCCACTACAGGAAATGGATAAATGGAGAAACAGGAAATGGAAGAGTGCCTGGGCCGCCCATCTCCTGGCCTCCTCCCCTGCCTGGCTAACTTGTATCCTCCTTTCAAGATGCTTTCAAGGCTCCTAGGAAGCCTTCCCTCCTCCTCCGCTGAGGGTGCTGCTGTTGTGACCTTGCAAAACCCTATGCCCACCCCATCACAATACTTCTCACACTGTGTTGTAATTACCTGTCTCTCTTACTTGGGCAGGAGGAAACCAAAGCTATGCAACTGCCAGGAAAGAAAAAGGAGTACCAGATTCAGATCAGAGCCCCGGGAATGTCCATATTTGAAGAGGATGAAGAGCCAAGGAAGGATGGAGCACTGGAAGAGAAACGCCCCCTGACAGCCCTGGGAGTGAGCATCACCTTCCCAACACACCTCACACAGTGCCTCAGGGTTTGCTGAATGATGTAGTAAGTAAGATATGCATCTCCTTTGTTAAGAACTGAGAAATATCAGAATTTATGTTGAATAATGGGAAGAATCCACCACCATTCTATATGGTTCTAAGATTTGGCTTATACATAGTAACCAGATCCTTTTCTCATTTTCTTTTCTTCATATATATGAATGTTTCCATTATACATTCAAGAATATTTGAATTTTCTCTCACACTCATGCATACACACATATATATATCTTACACACACGCCTCCCCCACAAGTAACAGAGGAGAAACATTTATAAACTTGGAATCACAGGAACTACTTGGGTTCAGATTCTGGATGTGCCACTTTTGTTTTTAAAGATTGGCACCTGAGCTAACAACTGTTGCCAATCTTTTTTTTTTTTTTCTGCTTTCTCTCTCCAAATCCCCCCGGGTACATAGTTGTACAGCTTAGTTCCAGGTCCTTCTAGTTGTGGCATGTGGGACATCGCCTTAACGTGGCCTAACAAGTGGTGCCATGTCTGCGCCCAGGATCCAAACCACTGAAACCCTGGGCCGCCGCAGTGGAGTGCACGAACTTAACCACTCGGCCACGGGGCCGGCCCTGGATATGCCACTTTTAAGTTGTGCAACTTCAAGGACCTATTTAACAGTACTATGCAATTCCTCTGCTGTAAAGTGGGAAGAATTTTAAGTAACCCATATGGTTGCAAGGATTAAATAAGATAGTATTTGTGGAAACTGCCTTGTGAATTTTATATAGAGAATATTTAATAAGATATTTTTACATGGATTTAGATATAATACTACTTAAATTATGTTCCAAAAAAAACTACATATAGTAAAAGTTTAAAATGGCTTTTCCCCCCCAACGTGGATTTTTAAAAATTGAGGTATAACTGACATATAACATTATATTAGTTTCAGAGGTACATGATTCAATTATCTGTATATATTGTAAAATGATCACAATGAGTTTAGTTAACATCCATCACCAAAAAAGTACAAAAAAATTTTTTTCTTGTGATAAGAACTTTTAAGATCTACTATCTTAGCAACTTTCAAATATTCAATACAGTATTACTAACTCTAGTCTCCATGCTGTCTACTATATCCCCATGACTTATTTATTTTATAACTGAAAGTTTGTACCTTTTGGTCCCCTTTACCCACACACCCTGCCTCTGGCAAACACCCATCTGTTCTCTGTATCTATGAGCTTGTTTTTTTGTGTTTTAGATTCCACATATAAGTGAGATCATACAGTATTTGTATTTCTCTGTGTGACTTACTTCCTTTAGCATAACACCCTCAAAGTCCACCCATGTTGTTGCAAATGGCAAGATTTCCTTCTTTTTTATGGCTGCAAAGTATTCCATTGTGTGTATGTATGTGTATATGTGTACACATATATATGAAATAAAATATGGCGTGTCTATGTATATATATACACACATATACACACACACACATATACCACATTTTCTTTATCCATGCATCCATTGATGGACACTTAGGTTGCTTCCAAAATGGCTGTCTTAAGCACTAGTCCTATCTTCTCATAGTTCTATGTCTCAAAGCCATTCAAAATAAACAATGCACAGTAAGTTATTGTTAATAATTATGAACATTTATTAAGCACCAAGAGTATACTGCAGTGGTTGCTATATAAAAACATAATTATCATATAGTGTCCCTGCCATTGAGCTTACAATCTATAATGAAATACAACAAGAATGCTGTAAGCCTACCTCAAAATTTCCTTAACTTAGAAATGGCCATTTTGGCGAATAAATGAGACAAAATGACCCATCATTTCAGGTACAATGTTAATAAGGCTTCTGAACATGACCCAAAGAATGTTTGACTTGTACTGAGCCATTTTTCTCAATTATATTAGGCTTGGTAAGAAGAAGAGCACTTTGACATTTGGTGAGAACAATTAATTATTTCAAATTGCCTTGTGGACTTTGAGATACTCAGTAGCCTGAGTTTTCCACAGCCAGGGAAAGTCCCATGAAAAGTATTATCGACTAATCCAAGTTTGTCTTCGGTCCCACCTACATTTCCACTTCTTCCTCCTTTCCCACATGTCAGGGCTCCAATGGTACCCTAGCAAGGAAGAAAGTACTATATGTAGCTATAAAACACCCTAAAGTAGTAGAGGCTTAACAAGTTGAACTTCCAGGAAATAGTAATTCATTTTTAAAGAGATGAGTTACAAAGACAACAGTGGGACCTCTGGCCACAGGAGAAGCCTGGCTACGTAAGATACGTAAACAAAGCAGCTGAGCTCAGTCCCGGTCTCTTCCAAGTAATTTAGAATATAGGTAAATGGTTGCTTTTCTGCTCTGTGTTTCTGCTGTAGGAGTATTTAAGAATTTAGCATCAAGACCCTATACTGCTGACTTTGTACTATTTTGCCTATATCCATAGTATAATATTTAATAAATACTTTTAAGATTTTCATTGCTGGTCATATATTAGCTGAAAAAGGCACACTGAAGAGATTTTGATTCTTACTGTCAAATGCAAAGACTGTTTTAGACTTCTGAGCACATACAGTCTCAAACTATATATAGTGATTATTTTCAATCATTGATAATTCTTCGAAGTCTAAAAGAACACTAAAAAATAGAGTAATTGGTTATAAGTTATCTGAAAACTGAAATAGAATTTACTCTGTAAAGTACATGCACAAACTTTTTAAAAATACATGCATACAAATATTTTAATGACAGAGTGGTTAGCATCCTGAGATTTTTTTTCCAGCAATTTTTGGAAAAACCAATAATTTTTTCCCTTAGAAGTCCATCTTGGCAACTTCCTTTTAAATGATAACATAGCAGCAGCAACATTTAAAAAACGTTCACAAAATTTGCTTTGTATACAAGTTTATCGAGAAAGCATGGTCCAGAAACTTCAGGAAAAAACTTTTTATAAAGTAGAATAATTCACTACTTTTGACGTAAAATTGACACTTACACCTTCACTTTCCAATTTAAAAGTGTCATTTATAGTACTTATACTACTTATAGTAAATGAAATCTAATTAACTATGAAATTTGAAATGAAAACCTTGAAACACATACCAACATCATTCTCTTCTAATAAGATAACAGAAATTAATTTCAATGTTTCCTCAAAATAGGAGAAAAAATTAAAAAAGAAATAAACATAGCTATGGTAAATGAATTTGGGTTTACAAATTTCAATCAACACACTTATTTTTAGTTAGTATTGCATGAAATAGCTACAATTCCTGATTAAAGTATGTGTTTTTCTAAGGCAAGGCAAGTCTGATTATGGATATAGCATGGATATTAGCACAGCTATAAAGGCAATATGACCAATACATATACATTCACTTTTTTTAAGTGATATATTCCAAGCTACATAAAATTTAGTTTCATGTCCTATTCTAAGACTCTATCTTTGACTTATTAGAAGCATGATTGCCATAATACATTAAAAAATACTTCATTTTTCCATTATTGTAAAGTATACTGTATTTTCAAATACCTAGTATAAATTTTTTTGCACAAAATTTAAAAAGACATACTATTAGCTAGCTATAACTACTGCGTTAAGTAATTGTATGAAGGAAGAAGTTCACAAGGAGAACAAAGTATAAAACTAAGCATAATAATTATTGCATTTAACAAAAAAAATCAAGTAGTTCTGAATACACTTACTTCTTGTCTTAATAATGTGTATATTCATTTTATAGCTACTAGTTTGATAAACATGTTAAAATTCTGAAAGATTTGTTTTTATTGGTTGGTAATTTTTCTTCCCTGTATCCTCCCCAACAGGAGTTGGCATTAACTTTCTTTTGAATACAAAGTAAAATAATGTGTATAATTTTCATCTGAGTCACATAAAAGCTGACTCTTTTTATTTTAAAAAGTTATATTTAATTTTTTGGACCTTAATTAAAATTTAACATTTAACCCACGTGTTTTTTGCTATTAGGTATAGTCTACATTTCAACAAATTGATAAGAGTTATTAACAAAGGCAAATCTTGATTTCATTTGTATTTTAAATATGATTACACAAACTTTTATTCTTTTTTAACGAGAAAAAGGAGATGAAGAAAACCATTCATACAGGTCCTCTGCACTCTCAACTGTTTTGAGATACAGCTTTAAAAAGGGTGGATGGAGTCAAGTAATGTTGGTAATCTCTTATCTTTGCATAGAAGAGAAAAATAAAATAAAGGAAGTTATTTCCTTCCTAAGGTCTCAGCTAGTTTCTTAAGTCTTTTCTTCAACTCCAATGGAAATTTCTCATAGCACTTCTTACAGACTGGCTTCATGTCAAACTCCACAAATTTATTCCTAAAAATAATAATAAAAAAAGAAATTAACGGAAATATATTCAACAAAGACATATAAATAAAATGAAGTAATTTTATTGAAATAAATTAAGATACTATTTGATAACATCTATATTCATGTTAGCAAAAAACTATAATTTTAATCTCAATTCTCGTCATTATGGTAGATGTGAAAACTTAATAATAATATCATTTGAAAAAAATTATACTTATAAATTGATCCTATACATCTCCCTATGTAATACAGAATATATATTACATCTGGACTAAGTGCCAAGTATACAGGAAGTCTAATGTAAGTATAATTTAGGTAAATAAAGTCAATCACATTTTAAAGTACCATGAGAACATTTTAAAGAACAGTTATTTAAAGCAAAAACATTGTACTTCTGTAATTTGAATGATCCTCTCTTTACTGAAGACAAAATAATCTTTCTTAGTATTTTAAATTAGGTAGCTATGAGGTTTCTTCTTTCCTGGCATAAAATGGTTTGCTTCCCACACCCAACAAAAAAAATCACCTTAAAAAGAAAACTCCTAAATCATAATGGGTTATTTTTGTTGGTAGATAGAACAGAGTTTCTAATCATTCTTAAAGAACACAAATGAAGCAGACTGTGGTTCCATTTTGTGGATGGTAGCTGTATGGAGAACTCAGTTCTTCATTTTAGGAGCTAGAGCAATACACATTATCAATTTACTGTCAAACAGTTCTGGAGAGGATAAGTTTTCTGATGGTCTCCTAACTATTTGTAATGCATTTAGAATTGGAAATTACAATAGCTTATTACTGAAATCTAGCATCCTTAATTGTGAATTAAGTAAATACATAACTTTAGAACATGTTCATTTTTTGTGAAATTATATTTAGGAAGCATTGTGGAACAAGTCTGGTGGTACACTGTCATGACAAATGATTAAATCTGCTGATATAATTTTAAAAAACAATGTTAATAACAAAGTTAATTCCTGACCACATATTTAAAATGAAAAATCTTTTATTTTAAAGCACCACATGAGAATTTTCTAGCTGTTTTTCACAGAGATCCTAATGCTGATAGTAATTGAAATGATGTTAAATTTCAATTGGCAGTTTGATTTCAATAGTACTAGTGAGTTAAAAATTTCTCCTGAAGTCTTCTTAGAACAAAAGCTATTAAAACTGCCGCATTTTTTTATGAAAGAAATAAATCATCGCTGCTTTCAGAGATGCATATTACTGCTAAGCAAACCTTCCATTGTTTTAATTTTATGTTTGAATTTTAATTCCTCTTTATAGAAGGAAATGACAACTGAAACACTAAAAAATGTTTAGAGCTTAGAACACAATGGTAACCATGAAGGAAAAATAGGACAATCACGCTAGCAATTCAACAGAATTTCAAAGATTGAAATATTTCCCATAAAAATCAGAAATAAAATAGTTTGAAAACACCAAGAAAATGAATTCATAAACAGTAGCACATGCGCACTGTATGAAAGCACATATCTACCCACCAAGACAGCTGATATCTTACTACGCATGCTAGACAGTCTTTACTTAGTTATGAAACACACTGAAAGGATATAATTCAATATAGAACTTAGAACATGCAACACTGGAATTTATCAAGTAAACTGTTTTTGGCAAAGAAACCAAAAACCAGGATTTTAAAAGCTGCAATTATCAGAGAAAAATACTTTAAAACTTTTCCCAGTATCTATTAAGAGACTGGAATTCTCCCCTTGGAATCCATTAAAAAAAAAGAAAGAAATCTATACCATATTGTGTTTCAAGAAAAGAGATGAAGGAGTCTATAGATTAAGGGAAACAAGTAAAGTACAAGCCTGTATTAAGTGTGGACTTTATTAATTTAAACTTTGTAATTTTAATAATTATGCAAAAGGACCAACTCTACACAGGGCGAATACTTGTATTTCAATCTCTGACAGCTACAAATACATGCCAAAAAGAAACAAAAAAAGCAAAAGATAAAAACAGAAAAAAACATATTCTGCAGGACTAACCACAGAAGAAAGCAGTGAAAATGATGATAGAAGGGACAGAAAAGTTTACAAACAGACTGGCTTTTTCTTTTTCTGCTTGTCCTTATCCTTTGCTTCTCTCTCCCGTTTGGCAAGTCGCCTCTTAAATTCTTCTGGCATTTTCTCATAACAGTGTTTGCAGACTGGTTTTAGATCAATTTCAACAAATTTATCCCTTTAAGCAGGACAAAGAAGGAACAGAAGAAAGAACAGGGAACAATTAAAGGAAGAACCTTTACTTTTAGAAGACCTGAACAGAAAGAAATAAGGAATCAAATTCTTTTGAAACTCTACAAATATTTTAAAAAATGTTACCCCAAAGTTATCAGACTTAGGATTCACACTTGACCAAACTGTAGACTTACTTGAGTGTTAATTTAGTGTTGCAGGTGGAACAGGCAAAACAGTTCACGCACCAGGCCTTATTAAGGGCAGAGACCACTAGAGAAAGGAGACGGATGTCTGGTCACATACACTGGTATGGGAAGTTGGGAGGTTAAATTTCCAACTATAAAACAGAATTAAGGCTATTTCCATGACACCTGGAAGAGGTTCTCAAGAAGTTTTCTTGTAAAAGAATCACATAGCTAAAAATCTCAGTGCCATTAATTAATGTTTACTGAATCAATGAATTCTATTAATTTACTTATAAGGCTATTTTTTCACATTATTAAAAAACATACAAACTGAGCACGTAATTTATGTCTTCTGTGACTGCAGGCTTCACCTGAGGGAAGATTATTATTGATTTTTTTTTTTTTGAGGAAGATTAGCCCTGAGCTTACATCTGCAGCCAATCCTCCTCTTTTTGCTGAGGAATACTGGCCCTGAGCTAACACCTGTGCCCATCTTCCTCTACTTTATATGTGGAATGCCTGCCACAGGATGGCTTGCCAAGTGGTGCCATGTCCACACCTGGGATCCAAACTGGTGAACCCCGGGCCGCCGAAGCAGAACATGTGAACTCAACCGCTGTGCCACCAGGCCGGCCCCTATCATTCCCTTTTTCAGACTGTATTTATAGTTACATTGTTTTCCTTTCCTGAGTATCCTGTGAGGCATATCAATGGTATGTATGTACCACGTCTTCACACCAAAGCCCACGTCCTCACGCCGTGGATGAAGCGGGTATATCTAAACTGTATTAGGTCACTCGGATGAACTTTGCTGGCACAGTGCTTGCCTCCCAGTGCACTCTCCACTACTTTTCTGTCCCTACTGCCACTGGGCCAATGAAGAAATATGAACCAGATAAGTAATTAAAAAGAAATTCAGACATTAACTTACTCATCTGTAGAAATCTTTCCTCGAAAGCTGACAACAAGAAAAGAGCGTCCTTCAGCAGCTTCTCTCACCTAGCACTGTCTCACGGAGGAGGGAGCTACGTTTTATTTTCAATGGCACTAAAGATTGCATTCCTAACTAATCTTTTTGCAAACTGCATATAGGCAGTGTTTCAAAGTATTTCCTGAGTTAGGTTCTCTGCTGAGAACCATAAAGCATGCTGACAACAGGAATGTTTAAAACTTTGCCAGATAGTTTCTGGCAGAACTGTGCTAGTGACTATTAGCAAACACAGCTGCTTCCTTTCTGTTCCAGTCAATCAGCCTTGCCTAATTACCACAGCACAGGCTGGTCAGTCCTAGAAACGTCTACACATAACTGCCAGGTTTTAGCATCTGCAGGGCTAAAGTGACTCTTCCTAATGACCACGGCAGATTAAACTGTTCCTAATAAACACTGCGCTACAGCACCCAAGTTGTATAATTCCAGGGAATGGAAACAGAAACAGATCTCAGGGCTGGCCATGAACAGTTCCCACAATTCCTACTGGAACAACCCTCGGCCCTGGCCTAAAGTATTGCCATAAATGAGTAACAAATCCAACTCGTATGATATTATCATCTTACTGCTATAGATTACAGATTACTTGGGAAACATGCAACCCCTTGGGAAATTGTCCACTTCTTTCAATTTTCACATTGCCCAAGTGATTTTGTGTCAAAATGATGCCATATAAAATTCCTACAGATCCTTACCATCACCTTCTATAACACGGTTGCAGTGGAAACAAACATCACCAAATAGCTGAAAATGAAAACAAGTGGTAAAAATTCAAGATGTTTTAGAACACCAAACATTTAATGTAATTTCAGTTCTTTCTACCACTGAAAAACAAATAGCTGGCTACTTATATCTAGAATTTACCATTACTAGAGAAAATTAGTAAAAGTTTATTGACGAGTTTTTACTTCTTAGAATGAAAATACTTTACTTTTCATCACTATCAAAAACAAAAAAGGACTCTGGAAATGTTCCAGATTTCAAGAGGCTAATGGAACATGACAGCTCTAGACTGGGTCCTGTATGGGAGTGGAAAACAATGCTAAAAGGACATTAAAGTATGGTATCAATATCGATAACCATGGTTACAGAAGAGATTTCCAAATTCTTGGGAACATACTTTGAAATATTTAGGGGTAAAGGATCATGATGAACTTATCATCAAATGCTTCAGGAAGGAATATGTGTTTGTGTAGATATATATTTTTGTATACAAAGATATGTGCATTTAGACGTGTGTGTTTTTACAAAGTAAGCACATGCAAATGATAAAGCACATAGTGAACCTGAGTAAAAGGTATATACGTATTCTTTATGGTTTTATTTTATAATCTTTCTGTGAGTCTAAAATTATTTCCCAAATAAAAAGTTAAAAAGAAATCTTTATAGTCCTATGTACATTTTCCAAGAGATTTCCTTGTAGCTAAAATACTCATAAGCCCAAATTAATAAAAATATATCTCGCATCCAATAAGTACAATCCATACCTGGTTATAGTGGGTTTCACAATATGCCAGGCCCTTCCTTTCATAATGGCGATGTCCAAGAAATGGTTTTTCACACTTGGCACAAACAAAATGCTGAAAAAAAAATGCTATAAATCATTTTTGAATTGCCATATTTTATTTATTTAATGAAGTAAAACTTGAAAGTTAAACTATCCTCAGAGAAGAGAAATGAACGTTTGAGGCAGTTATTTCATTTGGCCATAGGTAACCCTGCAGTACTGTCATCTTAATTCAGGTGTTTTGAGTCTTTGGCAGGTTACTTTAAGACTCAGCCTATTCAAACAAACAGAATGAGAAAGAGGTGAACATGTTAGTAGCATCCATGAAGGAGGGGCTGCTGGTAGACATGGACCATGACACTTCTTGCCTCAAGGATTTAAGAACAAAAGAGCACATCCTGTATCCTGACTGAGAAATCAGAAAAGCAATGTGTATACTATATTCTTAATTTTCTACAAAGTCAGTTGTCTTTAAAATATTTGTCCATATTTAATCTTCAGAATCTCCTAATCTTGCAAGCACATCTGAACCATGGAAATTCAAAAGTACTGGTTAGCCCTCCACCATTGAGAACTCACCTCCACGTGCCATTGCTTGCCCATGGCGTTGACCACACGCCCTTCAATGGGCCGTCGACAAGCGCCGCAGATGGGGACCCCCATTTTATCATGGCACGGCAGGCAGTACAGTTCTCCTTTCAGCTCCCGGGCATCAGCAGTCAGCTCCTTCCTGTCCATGAGGAAGATACTAACTCAATGATACCAGCAAGAGAGAGAATAACAGGCAACCAATGTGGCCAACACACTTTTTAGAAGGTTTTTGAAGACAGCACTTTAACAACCCCTATAACTTCTTTTTACCCCCTTAATGGTGATCAGAGTAACCTCAATTAATAGGCTTGAATGTTTCAGATTCCTATCAAAACATCAATATCATAGAATAATGATAAAATGTTTGAGTAAGTCAGATACATACCAATACACTGGTCATATTTATGATTTCCTTGTCTATTATCACATTGCAGTCCATTTGTCCTCCTCTTTTTTTTTTTGAGGAAGATTAGCCCTGAGCTAACATCTGTTGCCAATCCTCCTCTTTTTGCTGAGGAAGCCTGGCCCTGAGCTAACATCGTGCCCATCTTCTACTTTCTGTGTGGGATGCCTACCACAGCATGGTGTGCCAAGCGGTGCCCTGTCCGCACCCGGGATCCAAACCGGCGAACCCCGGACCACTGAAGTGGAACGTGTACACTTAACCACTGCGCCACCGGGCCAGCCATTTGTCTTCCTTAAAAAGCTAGAGGAGAATAATCACAGTCCTGAGGACAGACTCAGTGATGTTATCGTTCCAAAATAACTAAGGAGTCAGGAGACTGGTTCCATTTACTAACAATTAAACTGTCACAAGCTGTTAAGAATAGTTATAGGTTAACAGAAAATAAACAAATGAAATGTCCAGAATTTTCCTTCTCTAAATGCTTAAGTCCAGTCTAATAAGGCTATTTCCAGTCTCCTGTGTCAATAAACATTTGGCCAGAGAAGGCCCCAGTTAGCCAAATGACTTGTTTGAATTTCATCTGTTTAAACAATTCGTTAGAAGTGCTAATGGAAAATGAGCAGAGAAAAATCCCACCAGAGGAAAGATAGGAAGAAAATGAGAAAAGTCACAAACCAATAATCACAAAAAAGATGAAGTGCCTGTGCTTACATCCCGAAGCTGGTTTCTTAATCTCCAGCCGACCTTCTCTTTCCCCTCCCACTAGAATTTAGCATGTAAGTTCATACTGATTACAGTAAAGTACTTTCTTTCTATTAAATTTTCATACTAGATAGCAAATTCAGAAAATCATGGCTAATAATTTATCGTGAGTTTCTGAAGAAAAAAATAATCCCCTTAGATGTAAATAAAGCAAAATTAAATAAACATAATTAAGATAACATCCTAATGATTAAGACTGTTAAAGTTATGTATGTACAGAGATAAAACTTTTTAAAGTTTTTTTATCCTGTATTAAAAAAAACCTAGTGATCGAAAACAGTTTTTGGGGGGCTGGCCTGGTGGCGTAGCAGTTAAGTTCACATGTTCTGCTTTGGCGGCCTGGGGTGTGCTGGTTTGGATCCCGGGTGCGGACATGGCACCACTTGGCACGCCATGCTGTGGTAGGCATCCCACACAGAAAGTAGAAGATGGGCACGATGTTAGCTCAGGGCCAGTCTTGCTCAGCAAAAAGAGGAGGATTGGCTGCAGATGTTAGCTCAGGGCTAATCTTCCTCAAAAAAAACCCCAAACAAACAGTTTTTGGGATACTTGGGGACAATTTAATACGGACTGAATATTTAGAGGTATGTGTATACGTGCATGTACACAAACACACACACACACTCAAACCCAGCAACATGTTAATTGGTGAAACTGAATGAAGGTGATGGAGGTGTTCTTTATATTATTCTCTCAGCTTTCCTATAGGTTTACAATTTTCCAGATTCAAAGTTGGAGAAAAGCAATTTGGTTTGCCAGAGTAACAGAAATATAGTAAATGTGGTCTTTCATTTCCACTATTTGAGCAACATAAGGAAGAAAACGCAATACCCGCAGTTGGCACAGTTGAAGTGGTCTGGATGGTAAGGGTCGTTCTTGAAGACCAGAGGCTGCTCCTCAATGATGGCATGGCACTTCTGGCAGATGTATTTTCCAAGACCTCGGGCTTTCTCACGATTATGACAGGGGCGACAAAGATGTCTAAACAGAGCCAAAACTTTTTTAGAAACTTAAATTTAAAATCCAAAGTTCTCTCTAATAATTAAAAAGAAATATGCTTCCCATATCTCTGAAAAGAAATTAAAGAAACCATTTCTTTAAAAATCACTGTTGACTTAGAGCAGAATCAAGCTCTTTACATGAAAACTACTATTTTTTACATGAAAAATTATTTATTCCAACCTAGAGAGTCTGACTGATTTTTAAGAAACTCCATTTTAAGTGCCTTCCCCTTTGACTGCCCAGGGACACACGCAGCAGCTGTGCCCTGATGCACAGAAAGTCTAGGGACCTCTCCTAACAGGCACCAGCCAAGTCAATACACTGCAGTCTTGAGTTCCTGGACCTTAAATTCAGTGTCCTAAAGCACCGCCTTATAGTCCCATGGGACAACACACGTGACCTTGTAGTAGTCCAAGCTTATCCATCCACACCTGACAGGGATGAAGAACTCCTACCTCCCGGCATTCTTGACAAACCCAATGTCTGCCAGAACTTCCTGGCAGAGGTCACAGCGGAAGCACTCAGGATGCCAGCTGTTATTCATGGCTTTGATAACTCGGCCAATGATGAATTCACCTGTGGGAAGGTAACACACAAAGGAGGTCCACTGTGGAATCTTATTGCTAAAAGCAGTAAGTAACAATACATTTAAACCTTTCTGCACAAATAGGGACTGTTACGTATGTGTCTACATTACATACACTCTAATGTATGTAAGTACTATGTTAGAAAAATGTTTTCTATTGCATTTGGGTCCTTGTTTTTGAATCTGTAGCCATATTTTTGAGCTGTCTTATCACATCTCTGAATCTGGCTTTCCTTTTTCAAACGACGTACTGGGCTCTCTTGAATGCTTTTTGGTTGTTTCTGGTCATTGTTGACAAAAAAAACTAAAATCCATAGCACGTTTTCTTGTAACCCATACTTAATTTCTCCTTCTATTAAACCTTTAAAACATCTAGTCAGTTTCTCCAGTCTCTGGAGACCTAGTAGAGCTGTTAGCAACCAATGAAGTGGCTACAATGCAAGCAAGTCCAGCACTTGCGTGACACACAAGCAACCCTGAAGCATCTTATGCACCTCACTGATGTCTTCCCTGTCTCTTTCCTGGCAAACCCAAAAGCAAGTAGCTAAAGGTTGCATTAAAGGGGAAAAGCACATTCCAAAACATCAGCTAATAGAAGTCATAGTTAGTCCGAAATACCTTTATACTAGATGTCCTTAAATATCAATTCTCTCCAGGTTTTGATAGCCTTCCAATTTGTTATATATTAATAGTAGGGAAGAGGACTAATAAAGTACCTAAATGCTATTTATAATGAGCATCAAAACCCATTTTCTCTACTGACACTTTTGTAGTATTAAATAACAATTTTGAAACTTACTTTTTACTTTGCGTTCAACAATAAAACTTACCACACTGATGACAGCAAGGAGCAAAAAGCATCTGAAAATCATGTTCACAGTACTTCCTTCCTTCGAACTGAAATAGAAAGTCTCATCAACTTGTAAATACAAAACAATCACAGGATGAATAGAATTATTCTATGGAGACATAGAGGAAAGATTTTGTTTTTAAAGATTTTATTTTTCCTTTTTCTCCCAAAGCCCCCTGGTACATAGTTGTGTATTTTTAGTTGTGCGTCCTTCTAGTTGTGGCATGTGGGACGCCACCTCAGCATGGCCTAATGAGTGGTGCCATGTCTGTGCCCAGGATTCGAACTCGCGAAACCCTGGGCCACTGAAGCGGAGCACGCAAACTTAACCACTCAGCCACGGGCCGGCCCTGGAAAGATGTTTTTGAACTAAGAGCTCTGTTCTAAGAATTTATAATTGTACTGAGATTTTTGAAAGTAGATATACTTTTGTACATTCCATACATCTACATGTGGGTACAGGAAACATACAATGAACAAACTGAGACTAGAATAATATTATACCTCCAGAGTACAGTGACCTCACCTCTAACTATGCCTAGTTATTTTTCGGCTCACATCTTCTACCTTTAAGAGTTTGATGAAAGCTACAGACCCCTCTTCCCAGAAAATATGCACATATATACAAACTCCTCCCTGAAATCTTTTAGGTTAATATCTAGAATATTTTACTGTAAGCTTAAACATTTACAAATGGTAAATATTCTAGCAAATTTTAAATTTAAACATTTTTAAATGGGGCAAAAACTCATTAAAAAATGAATATTTTTTTAACAGTTGGAAAATTTACATACTTCATTTCTCTCCTTGAACTCTTTCCATTTCATTTCCCCCAAAGTTTTATCCCAGTATAATATTTTTTATACTAAAACCTTTAACTGATCACCCTTCCCTACTTCTCTGCAATTGAAATATATATAACGAAACTTTAAAATTTGTTTTATTTTCTGAATCTATAAGGCTCTAAGGTTAACATTCTCTTTTTTTTTAGATTGTTATCATTACAATGATTTACAAGTACACAAATGATCAAAACATCAATATGTTACAAATATTAAATTTTATTTTTTTTACTATTTAATTATACATTTGAAAAGTATATCTCAATGAGATGTGCAGGGCTCCTCTTTCCCTCACAGTTAGTTCACGCATCCACAGATAAATACGACTGACCACTAGAAGAGTCAGGGCTCAACATTAATACTAGAGTTATTTTCTATTTTAGGGGTTGCTTTTACCCTTTCACAGAGATAAGTCATGGTAATTATATAATGATTCCCTTTGAATCTTTGAGCTCCTTATAAGCAATACGTCAAAAACCACATACTGTTTGCCTATCAAAATCCATTTTTAATGATGTATCAGTTGTCAACTGAATTTTCTCAGTTATGGAAATTAGCTGCAGATTTAGATCATTCAACTTATGGAACATACCCACTGTAGCTTAATTGGCAGACGAGTCAAAGCAGATTTATTTTGTGCCAGAAAGAGTCTTACTTCATTTTTAAATTCAAATGAATGAGCTCTAATATATTTAATAAATCTATATTTAAAGTTCCAAATAGGAAATAACAAATTAATATGCTATTACTCAATACTTTGTCATAATGCATTGTAATGTGTAGCCCAAAGTAGAAGTTATTTATGAAGTGAGGTATGTTCCTTTACTGAATATATGTTACATACACGTATAGAAATTTGATTTTAGCAGTGATTACAAAAAGAAGTCAAATCTAAAAACCCAGAAATAACTCCATTAATTTAGTTAGAAATGATCAACTTTCTCTCAGCCGCCCCAGTCTTACTCAGGGGTGAAGAATGGTCTGAGAACTGTTTGGCTCAATTGGCCATTTAAGTTTATCAGTAAGAGACTGGATAATAATGCAAATACATCGTAAAACCTTCATGAGGACAGGAGAATGTTTTGTGGACCATTTGTTTTGTGTGTGTGTGGCAAGTTTTAAGTTATTAGTGTTTAAAATTAGTACTTTTTAATGCAAACAACTTGACCAAAATCTGTCACAGAATTTTGAGACCCACTGAAACAAAGTTCAATGAGAAAAAAGGGAACGATTTTACTCTATTTAATGAAAGAGAAAGACACATATTGCTTAAAAACACTAAACGAAACCAGTCTAGCAGTGAGGATATATACTCTATTTGTTAGCAGAAGGCAGAAAAAATTAGGATTGGTTGTAATTTGAACAAGTCCTTTAAGATCTGATTCGGGGCTGGCCCGGTGGTGCAGTGGTTAAGTGTGCACGTTTGGCGGCCCGGGGTTTGCCAGTTCGAATCCTGGATGCGGACATGGCACCACTTGTCAAGCCATGCTGTGGTAGGTGTCCCATGTATAAAGTAGAGGAAGATGGGCACGGATGTTAGCTCAGGGCCAGTCTTCCTCAGCAAAAAGAGGAGGATTGGCAGCAGTTAGCTCAGGGCTAATCTTCCTCAAAATAAAGGATGTGATTCAATTAGGCAGCATATTGTAGGAGTGAAGAACACAAACAGTGGATCCAGACTGCCGGAGTTTAAATCCTGGCTGAACCACTAACCGGCTGTGTGACTCTGGGCAAGCTGCTTAACCTCTCTGTGCCTCATGAGAGTCCACACTTATTCTGCTTTGGCTGTTTGTTCTAGCTCGTAACATATACGCCCCATGTTCACAGTTCCTACCACTGCTCTCTTTGCTTTGCTCTCACAGGACTGTCCCTTTAAAAAAATGAGTCTTTTTGAAATTAGGGAATGAAAAAGGCAAGGTCCTAAAAGGAGAACTGTTACAACTACTCCGACATCCCAAGTCCACCACAGAGCTGCAGACAGAACCTCCAACAGGCTTCCTAAGCCAGGCTTCATCCCTAACAAGAGAAGACACAGCACAGGGCAGACTGGGCGCCTGAAGGGCTTAAGGCCCCGACTGACGCCTTTTGATAGGTGTCCTGGAGCAAGTCATCATAGTAAGAGTTGAGATTCCTTTCTTCCAAAAAGCGGGAGAAGTGCATGCTATTGTGAATAAAAGTATATCAGGCAAGCCAATTTTAGGAAGAAAAAGTCAGAAATTGAGTTCCTCGAAACGAGAATCTGAAGATTAGGAAATGGCATCCCTTGATACCGTCCACAGTGCCAATCTCTTCAGGCCCTGGGGTGCTCACCGAGCGTGAGGACTACTGCAAGCGGAGGGCTTCTGTTGCTCTGAGGAGCTGCCTCTTTGCTACAGTGTGTAGAAATGGCCAAACACAGTCACGGCTCAATTTCTGAGCCTAGGAGAAAGGCCACAAGTTGATCCCAAGTAAAACTCTAGGATGTAAAATGAGCAAAAATCAAAAATCGTAAATTCAGAAGAATCAAACTTCCATTAAAACTGCCTTTCTAGGTAACGACACGTTACAACCCAAAATTGGTTTAAAATACAATAAGCCTATAAGAAATGTTCATGCTCCAAATTAGTAGTGTTTAAACAAAATGCCTAAGAATCCTGGGGCCCCACCACCTGCACAGGGAAGAGGGTTTGCTCAGTGTGGGAGAGGATGAACTGCAGCCCAGACTAGCTCTGCTTTTAACTGTTTTAGGTTTTTAGGTTTTGCAGTTCTGTAAAAATTCTCTTGGGGGGTGGGGGGAGAAGAATCCTGCTGCTTTAAAAAAAGCTCAGCATTAGAAACTCAGCTGATGGTCTCACTTCCAGTCAAGCGCAAATGTTGGAAACCCTCACTTGCCGATCTGTACTGGTTTGTCAGAAACTGCTTCCGGGCGAGTGGGTCAGCAGATAAGCACCTTCTCTAGTTGGATACTTTCCTCCCGACCAGTCTTCCCTTCTCAGGTTTCAGCCTTCCTGAGTAATCAGGATTCCGTGTAAGAGGAAATGAGGGAAGAAATCTCTTTGTAAAACATCTTTCCACTAAATCACTCATCATAAATTGGTCTTTCCTGTTATGTATTTTGCGATAGAGAAAAAAGAACACATTTGGGAAATTCAAACTAAGAAGGAGAGAGAAAGAAATCTGAATTATCAACAAAGACCTCACACTCTAAATGTGTACTAGGCCAGGTTGAGGAAGGCTGCACACCATGTCCCTGGTCCTTGGGTCAGTCCATCCCAGCTTGTAATATTTCTGGAATTATATCACTCTATAACTGTTGGTTCCATTTCGCTCCACAAGTATTTTCTTAGGGGAGAAATTAAGATAATCCTTTTACTGGAGATACTCTGAGATGTCACAACGTTAGATTAGGAGCCACTACAGTGGCTCTATAAGTTGATGTGAGGGCCTCTGGGTTGAATGGGCATTTCCCCCTGGAAATGGCATTTAATCAGCCTTCTCATGCCACCAATGATCTGGTCATCTTACAAATATTTCTTCATGTGTACTGGAGGATGATTGGAGATACTGCTAATTTATGAAAACCAACAGATTTCACTTTGAAGGTTTAACTACAACCCCAAATTTAAAGATCACTAATCATACATAACCCATAAATTTGTAAAATCTCTCTAAATTTTCCTGGTCTGAAAATGAGAAAAGAACCATGATAGCTGTCTTCAAGTTCTATCTAAATCACTGTGAAGATTGTATTCACTCCTGGAACTAGGACATGGTGTGGTCTACACAGCATGCCATACATTGTAGACTTTCCATAAATATTCATTGATAATTGAATGAAACAGCAGTGACGCCATATACAAGAGAGCATGACCTACCAGATTTTTAAAATATCATTCCTAGGGCACCATTTCAGGTTCAGTGAGAGTCAGGGCATCACAGTGGAGAAGAACACAGCTTGTGGAGATGAGCAGGCCTGAGATAAAATCCTGATTTGACTACTTATCCACCAGTTAACTGTGGGCAAAGTCTCTGAGCCTCATCATGGCCATACATAAATTGGAAATAAAAATACCTTAACTTGCAGGGTTTGTGTGAGAATCAAATGAAAGAAAAAGAATAAGAACAATTGTTTGTAAAACATCTAGTATAGTGCATAGCTCATAACACGGGTTTAATATTTAGGAATAAAAATATAACTCATAAATCTTCTAAAATTAGCAATTATAGGGCATTTATTGATGCATAAAGGACAACATTCCAGGCATCGTAAAGGAATGCGAAGTACCACAAGCCAGGTGGACCCCCACCTTTGAGAGACTCACAAGAAACCGGGAAGCAGCACCTCGACTTGTGGTGGTGGTGGTGGTGGAAAGGAACACCACTGTTATTGGTTTAACATGTTTGCATTGTTTCTATTAGGACCATGATCACTATCTTCTGATAGAGATAACATTTAAAAATGAATAATTTTTATCATCATTAATATTTGAAACTTATTTAAAATTAAAATGCAGAAGTATAACATTTGAATAGATAAAAATGAATTTCAGTTTGGGGAACCAGTTCTAATCAGCACACAGAAAACATATCTTGCCTTCTGCTAAATGAGGATGATATTTTCATTACAAATAGTTGAGTGATGAACTATCCAAGAGTGGTATACTTATTTTCCCTTGTGCCAATTTAAACAAGAAAATCTAAGCTTTCTTTAGGGTCCTTCTTAAGTGAACTCTTTCTAGAAATACTTTCTAATTAAATTTATGGCATAAAAATTAACTCTGACTACAGTCAAATTCTGAGACAGGACTGTAACGACTTTTGTTTCACGTAGTCTAAGGCCTCAGTAACCCAGGGCACATGCCCATTTAGATCAGCTTCTATTACCACAGTGAAGTTCACTGCCTATTTGTGAAAAGATGCCCTCATTGTTTAGGGCTGTGGTTCTCAACCAGGGTGATTTTGCTCCTCAGGGGATATCTGGCAATGTATGGAGATATTTTTGGTTGTCACAACTGGGGATCTAGTGGGTAGAGACTAGAGATGTTACTAAACATCCTACAATGCACAGGACAGCCCCCACAACAAAGATCCAGCTCAAAACGTCAGTAGTGCTGAGGAGGAGGAGCCCTGGTTTAGAGTGTGTAAGCACTACTTTTCTGAAGTTGTACCCACTGGGAAGTGGAGGAAAAGAGTGGGCTAACTTACTGGGTAATGTACATGCTACCTTGATTCAAACTCATAACACTATGAGACATGTGTGATTCTCGCCTTGTTAGAGAAAACTCACATTCAGAAAGACTATATAACTTGCACCAAAACCAGTGGAACTGGGATTCAAACCCATGGCTGTCAGATCCCAAATCTGTACTTCTTCCTCTGTATCCACAACCCCTCAGGCATAGCAATAGAGAATACAACCTAGAATTCTTACATTATCTTGCGGGTTTCTATCAGAACTCAAAAATCATGGTTGAACAATAACCCTGGCTTCTCTGCCAACACAACATGTGACCTTTACTTCAGAATTGCTCACTTGAACAGGGATGAAGAGCTGATTTTATTGGACATGGAACAATGACATTATAGCCTGGTACTACTGGGTGCCTTTTTGACCACGTACCAATAAAATGAATCCACCCTCTTTCCCCACTGTGCAAATCTGAGGAAAATGTCGAGGTCCGGCAAAGTCCTAATTATGGATACACACTTCCTAAGACATCTTAGGCTGCATAGTTTCATTGATGGCTTCTCTCAGTCAGCAAATACTCAGAGCACCCTCAAAAGGGAAGGCCCTACGCTGGCAGCTGCTGTAGATATACGTACTAACAGTGTGCAAAACCACCTCCTGATAATTTTCTAAAAACCAGTATTAGCCATTTATTAAGCTTTTCTCACATGCCAGGCACTGTGCTATAAAGCACTTTAAACACCATCTATTACAATTTTCAGTGGATTCTGGGGGGAAAATTCCGTCCTCAGGTAGATTTAACTTTTCCATATTACCAAGCACTTCATAAGACTGTGAAGTTTTTGTATCTAACTTTCAATGACTTGATCTTGGTCAGTCTAGTCTAATCCACTGTAGCACAAGTTCCCTGAAGACTGCATCTATTTGGTTCATCATCCTACCCTAGAACATAACACGGTGCCTGGCACATTGTAACTGCCTAGCTAATATTATCAATATTTGTTGAATGGATGGATAGGTCAATAAATGAATGAACAAACGTCACTCCCCCAATCTCAGGGAAGTCAGACCCCTGGAGCTCCTTAGTCTCCTCCAGTCTGTGGAGGAGACTCAGTCTTGCCCTGTCTTGCATGACCTTGGTACTTTTGAAGGGTGCTGGTCAGGTGTTTTGCAGAGTGCTCCTCATTATGGGTTTGTCTCATGAGTAGACTGAGGTCATAGATTTGGGGGAAGACTACCACAGAGGTAATAATGTGCTCTATTTGTCGCAGCATCTTGGGAGTACATGACTTCTTACTGATGTTAACCTTGATTACTTGGTTAATATCTGCCAGGTTTCTCCACTGCAAAGTTAGTACTTTACCGCTGCTACATCCCTGTTAGAAGTGAGTCATTAAGTCCAGCCCATACTCAAGGGGAAGAGAATTATGCTCCTTTTCTTTTCTTTTTAATGTATGCTCTTGGAAATAGAATTTACAGTTATTTGAATCATTTAAACAAACTGGAGGGAGGAGAGCTTTTAATTCAAGAAATGATACTCCAATACCCAAAGTGAGTATATTAAGATCCCAACTTGATATAACATGTCACTCAATCACAGAACATTTTGGTAATGCCAGTATCCCCAAAATCACCTCTTAACTATGACTCCTCCATTGCCCCTTTTCCTCTAAAACACAAAAATTAGAAGTAACTTCATTCAGTGTCATATGTCTACAACTTACTTTCAAATTATTTGGCAAAAAATGGGGGTGGTGTGTATGTGAGATGCATAGGGTACACAATATTCATTATATTATTCTTTCAACTTTACTGTAGGTTTTAAATAAAAAGTAACTTCAGGGGCTGGCCTGGTGGCCGAGTGGTTAAGTTTGCGCGCTCTGCTTCAGTGGCCCAGGGTTTTGCCGTTCGGATCCTGAGCACAGACATGGCACTGCTCATCAGGCCATGCTGGGGCGGCGTCCCACATGCCACAACTAGAAGGACCCACAATGAAAATATACAATTATGTACTGGGGAGATTTGGGGAGAAAAAGCAAAAAAAAAAAAAAAAAGAAAGTAAGTTTATTCAACACCACTACATTGGCCTGAACCAACATATCAAGTCAGTGGACTACATATGGTACTGAAAACACATCATGGCTCAGGAGTTCTACTCATGGTTGTATCCACAACTGAAATCTCCTGTTTCCACTTAAGAATGCATTTCTTTCATTCGCCGCTCTGCACGCAGGCATGATAAAGCTTGGACAATGTTCATGAGATGAACAATAGGAATTGGGTAAAGAGTACCAAGATTTTGAAGTATAGCCTGCAAATGTTTATTTTAGAAAATGCCTGACCTAGTTCCTAGTTGGTATATTAGCAATGTATACTATGCAAGTACTGTATACATACCACTGTATTTATTAAGCATCTAATAGTCATCAATTACTGTAAAACAAGTCATAGAGGTAATGAATTAATTAGGACAGTCCTTGTACCTAAGGTATTCAAAGTTTGACGGGAAGAAGATAAACATATAAATAAATAGCTATACTAAAATGTGTAAATGCTCTCCATACTAAAGGTATAAACAAAGTGCTGTGTGGAATCAGAGAGGATAAGTGAAATGAAACAGATGGGATAGGCTGAAAGCACCACTAATCATGTCTTGTGTTAAGAAACACCTTGAGTAAAGTAGTCCTTACTGACGACAGAAGCTGCAGAGCATAAGAATCTTTAAGTTCTACCCTACATTCTTCAGTGGTGATGGATTACAAGCTTAATGGTAACCTTTAAGTTCACTTTTTAAACCACATAATCTAGTGGGATTCAAATTCACCTTGAGTAAGGAGCCAATGTGGGTAATAATCCTGCTTGCTGCTAAATCACTCTTAAGGAGGTGCAGATGAGCCAGAAAGACCTGTGCTCAGTCAGCTCAGCTCAGACACCCATCCCAGTGAGTGGGCAGGAAACAAGATCCAACTCTAACCTGTCTTCGTGGCTCAAGGGAATCATGTCCTGGCTCTCTGATCCAGAACATCAGGAAGTTCCACAGTAAAGCGGGTCCCATTTTCAGGGGCGAGTGAGTGCAGGGAACCCACCTGTAAGTCTTCACAGCTAGTTTTCTAGAGAAGAGAGTAGGGACTGTGGAAATGAGGGAAGGATGATGTTTTAATGACAAGACAAAATCAATATCAAAGATATAGAGTGGAAAAGACGCATTTGCTATTGTTACCAAGACTGAAGCACGTAAGTCATGTTTCAAATGGAAAGCAAACGAGGTAAGTTTTTGAGCTTCCTTTTCTGGAAAACAATTGATTGCTGGACATAACTGAAAATGCAGATTATTTCTTGGAAGTCTTGGATAGATTTGTCTCTATATCATTCAACCAAAGGAAAAGCTGTATTCTCCACATGCAGGTTTACAAATCCCTGGCCTGAAAAAAGGGTTTTAATTGTAAATGTAGCTAAAAATAGCACTCTTCCTCAGGACCCAAGGGAGCTTAACTGGGCAACAGCCCATTACAGGCAGACCTCGGAGATACTGCAGGTTCTGTTCCAGAGCACCACAGTAAAGCGAATATCACAATAAAGCAAGTCACAAAAATTTCTTGGTTTCCCAGTGCATATAAAAGTTATGTTTACACTATACTGTAGTCTATTAACTGCGCAACAGCATTATGTCTAAAAAGAAATGTATACCTTAATTAAAATATACTTTATTGCTAAAAATGTTGACCACCATCTGAGCCTTCAGCGAGTCATAACCTTTTTGCTGGTGGAGCCTCCTGCCTCGATGTTGATGGTGCTGACTGATCAGGGTGGTGGTTGCTGAAGGTGGTGGTGGCTGTGGCAAGTTCTTAACATAAGACAACAGTGAGGTTTGCCACACTGATTGACTCTGCTTCATGAACGATTTCTCTGTAGCATGCGATGCTGTTTGACAGCATTTTACCCACGGTAGAATTTCTTTCAAAATTGGAGTCAATCCTCTCAAACCCTGCTGCTGCTTTATCAACTGAGTTCATGTAAATTCTAAATCCTTTGTAGTTATTTCAACAATCTTCACACCATCTTCACCAGGAGTCAATTCCATCTCAGGAACCCACTTTCTTTGCTCACCCTTAAGAAGTAACTCCTCTTCTGTTAAGGTTTTCTCATGAGATGGCAGCAATCCAGTCACATCTTCAGGCTCCACTTCTAGTTCTAATTTTCTTGCTGTTTCCACTACATCTGCAGTTACTTCCTCTACTGAAGTCTTGAAACCTCAAAGTCATCCATGAAGGCTGGAATCATCTTCTTCCAAACTTCTGTTAATGTTGATATTTTGACCTCTTCCCGTGAATCACAAATGTTCTTAATGGCATCTAGAATGGTGAATCCTTTCAAGAAGGTGTTCAACTGACTTTGCCCAGGTCCATCAGAGGAATCACTACCAATGGCAGCTACAGGCTTATGAAAAGTTTTTTTTCTTTTTTTTTTTTTGGTGAGGAAGATTGGCCCTGAGCTAACATCTGTTGCCAATCTTCCTCTTTTTTGCTTGAGAAAGATTAGCCTTGAGCTAATGTCTGTGCCAATCTTCTATTTTGTATGTGGGTCACTGCCACAGCATGGCTTGATGAATGGTCCATGCCTAGGATCTGAACCCGCGAACGCTGGGCCACTGAGCAGAGAGTGCAAACTTAACCACTACACCACTAAGCCAGCCCCTGAAGAGTATTTCTAAATAATAAGACTTGAAAGTTGAAATGATTCCTTGATCCATGGGCTACAGAATGGATGTTGAGTTAGCAGGCATGAAAACAACATTAACCTCATTGCACATCTCCATCAGACCTCTTGGGTGACCAAGTGCATTGTCAATGAGCAGTTATACTTTGAAAGGAATCCCTTTTTCTGAGCAGTAGGTCTCAACAGCGGGCTTAAATTATTCAGTAAACAATGTTGGAAACAGACGTGCTGTCATCCAGGCTTTGTTGTTCCATTTATAGAGCACACATAGAATAGATTTAGCATAATTCTTAAGGGTCTGAGGATTTCTGGAATGGTAAATGAGCACTGGCTTCAACTTAAAGTCGCCAGCTGCATGAGCCCCTAATAAGAGAGACAGCCTGTTCTCTGAAACTGTGAAGCCACGCATTGACTTCTCCTCTCTAGCTACGAAAGTCCCAGATGGCATCTTCTTCCAATAAAGACTGTTCCATCTGCATTGAAAATCTGCTGTTTAGTGGAGCCACCTTCATTGAGTCTCTCAGCCAGATCTTCTGGATAACCTGCTGCAGCTTCTCCATCAGTGCTTGCTGCTTCGCCTTGCACGTTTGTTATGGAGGTGGCTTCTTTCCTTCAACCTCATGAACCAACCTCTGCTAGCTTCAGACTTTCCTTCTGCAGCTTCCTCCCCTCTCTCAGCCTTCATAGAATTGAAGAGAGTTAGGGCCTTGCTCTGGATTAGGCTGTGACTTAGGGGAACATTGTGGTGGTTTGATCTTCTATCCGGACCAATAAGACTTCCTCCGTATCAGCAATGAGGCTGTTTCACTTTCTTACCATTCATGTGTTCACTGGAGTAGCACTTTTAATTTCCTTCAAGAACTTTCCTTTGCATTCATAACCTGGCTGTTTGACACAAGAGGCCTAGGTTTTGGCCTGTCTCGGTTCTCGACATGCCTTTCTTCCTAAGCTTAATCATTTCTAGCTTTTGATTTAACGTAAGAGATGTGCGACTCTTCCTTTCATTTGAACACTTCAGAGGCCATTGTCAGGTTATTAATTGGCCTAATTTCAATATTGCTGTGTCTCAGGGAGTAGGCAGGCTCAAAGAGAGGGAGAGAGACGAGGGAATGGCTGGTTGGTGGAACAGTCAGAACACACACAACGTTTATTGATTAAGTTTGCCGTCTTATACAGGCGTGGTTCATGGTGCTCCAGAACAACTACAACAGTAACAGCAAAGATCACTGATCACAGATCACCATAACAAATACAATAATAATGGAAAAGTTTGAAATACGGCCGGAACTACCAGAACGTGACACAGAGACATGAAGTACGCAAATGCTGGTGGAAAAATGGCACCTACAGACTTGCTCGATGCAGGGTTGCCACAAACCTTCAATCTGTAAAAAACGCAGTATTTGCGAAGCACAATGAAACGAGGTATGCCTGTCCTAGACTAGTTCTGGATAATCCTAACATCTTCTAGAATAATATCAGACGACCCAGGGAGGGTATTTATAGTCCAGAAGGAAAGATGAGTGAGAGGTGGCAGGAGAACAAGTGTGAGTCATGCTTTATTCCGTCCACTCAGGCGCTGCCGGAGCCTGCCCTCTGACTAAGCACAAGTGGCAGGGCAGCGACGGTACCCACACATGAACTAGGAGCTTAGGAGGTGAGGGCAATGACTCCAAAGCGGCAGGCGGATGGACAAGGTAGGAAAAAGAAAGTGACAGAAAGGGAACAGCAGGCCAGGGAAATAACAAAAATGTTTGGGAAAACACAGCCTGCCTTTCTCTTTTGAGGTCTTCTCTATTGTTCCTCTGGAATCTCTCCTAAGGCCTTTGCCATAACTACTCATTTCAATAAACATGTCTTAGATTTGAAAAGAATATGTAAGGGAAAGAATACCACATTGGACATTAGGAGATCAAATGAGGTTCTCATCCCATTCATATCACCAATCTGCTGTGATATCAGGACATTTCAACCTCTCTGGGCCTCAAGTGAAAAGAAAACGTAGAGGTAAGATAAGAAGGGGTTTACAGAGTGTGAGGACTGATGTTCCCTCTGGAGGCAGAGTCTGCGATTCCCTTCAAGGTGCTCTGGAGTCTCCCCTCCTTCCTTCCAGTCCTGGCACCCCTCCACTGTGCTGACTTAGAGACCTGAGAGGCTGTGTCAAGACTCTGAAGAAGCAGGTCCTTAGATCCTTTTACTCGATTGAGTAACACCCCCCTCTCCCTTTCTCTTCCTGCTGCCTCAGCCCCTAGGGATTTCTTTTTCTTCTTCATGAATCTAGTGGCCACTCTCCTTACCAATGGTGGACCCACCCACAAGCTCAGGAGGGATCTGTGACCTTGATGTCTAGATTCACACCCACTGCAGCCCCTCTCCCCTCCTGCGGTTGGACTGCTTCTCTCCTGCTCCTGTCTCACCTCAGCTGTCACTTGCCATTCCCATCCCAAAGCCATCACCCTTGACGGGAAAGAGATTCCCAATACCCAGGGAAGGAGATAGGAAGAACTGAAAGAAAAGAGAAAAAGAACTCCTATTCCTATTGCCAGGGTTTTTGTTGTAGGGAATGTATGTTTCTGAGACACGGTAGGAGCTCAAAAAGTGTGTTCTAGTGAATAAAATGGTGTTTCCTAATGAAAGCTCTTACAGCTGTTTCCCAGAGTTACTTTACTATCCACATAGTAGTTCTGTATTTCAGGTGCCATGATGGCATAAATAGCTTTCCTGCAGGCTAGCCTGGGAGCCTCACTCTCAGGAGGCATTGTTTCTACGGGAAAATGCTGTCTGAGAGGCAAACAATTGACTTACTAATGATCTTTAAAAACCACCTTTCCTTCCTCAGGAATGGCTTTTAAAACAGAGAAATTAAAAAATCAAGGCAGAAGAAATCAAAGAGCAGCCATCTTTGGCTGTAACATAATTCTATGTACATATATTACCAGATAGAGACACACATACGAATAACATATAGATACACAAATATGTAAGGACCAACTTGGTAAAAGTAAATGATCTAATTGATCTCTCACACGCACATGTGCACACACACACACACAGCACTCCTATTTTCATTAACAGCATGCAGTCAGCTTCGCTAGACCAGTCCCAAAAGTAGACTATTTTGTGAAAAGGAGGTTTCAGTTATGGTAAGAATAAAAACAAAGGAAGTGAAGACCACGTGGTAATATTGGAGGATCAAGAAAACCAAGTATTTGGAAAAGAATATAAGACATATAGGAGAGCTAAATACAAGCAAGGTATCCCCCCAAATACTCGTTCCCAAACAAGATCCTCCTTAGAAAATGAATCCATGGAAGTTACCACTCATCGCCTCAAAGTTGTGGAGCAGGTAACAGATATCTTCCTTTAAAGAGGATGTTTAGTGGTCCTCTGAGGAGGCAGGACACAGAGGCAGGAATCAGGAGGTATGTGTAGGGGAGAAGGCAAGTGGGGACCTGGGTGGAGAAGCCAGAAAAACTGTGGCTGAAGCGTATGAAAAGGTTTTGTCTGCTGAGCTGAACTGCTCAGCTCTGATGGGTCAAGTCACGAGGTACCGGGGGGGCGGTTCTGAAAGAGGAAGATGAAATAAACAGTATAAATGGTGGGGACTGTCAGGGCATTCCATACCTGAGCCATCACAGACCTGACAAGTACCAAACACCTGGCAGTGTTCCTGCCCCTTCAAGGTAACCTTTGATACTGAAATCTAAAATGAAGAAGGATGCCTCAAACAAGGAAGGGAAGGAGAGGGAGCAGAGGGGAATGGTACCTCTCTGCTCTGTCCAGGTTGACTCACCTCATAGAACAGGCCCTCTGGGAACTGCTGGAAGCACTGAGCACACACGAAGCACTGCTCATGGTACAGCTCGCCATTACTGTTCACGATCTTCTCGGCGGGCGCAAAACCCCCCTTGCAGCGCTCACAAGTGGCGTTGGCAAGGGCATTGGCCATGTTGCTGAAACACACAAAAGACAAGCCGTCACAGACTGTCAAGCTTTTCTTAGATATAAGACCAAATGACACAAAGAACTGAGCAGCAAATTCTACCTGTTCACAAAAATCGTATTTTATCTATCATAAAGCCCAATTTCTTGCTTGGGTCTTAAGTACTCAACTCAAACTGTTCCCATCTCTTTGTCCTAGTATCTCAGGTTCTGAAAGGGCCTCCTGCTCGGAATCTGCTTTTCTTTAACAATCCTGACAGTCCTCCTGCTAAACATACTATGGCCAGTGCCCACTCTCTATGGGAACTAGGGATAGAGATGAGAGTCAACAGTCAGCCTCAAGGAGCTCGTAAGTAGCTTAAATAAAACATCCCCAAGTCAACATCTCAAAGCCAATTTTTCTCCCTTCTGAGAACAGAATCTAAACTGTACATCCACTGAATGCCATGGCACAGCCTAGTCACTGATCATCCCTTTGGCTATAACCTGTTGAAAGCATCTGCTTAAGTAACTCTTAAAACTAGCCAAGATGCCTTAGTCCTACAATCTAATTAGTAAAAAAAAAAAAAAAAATTTGGACACTAATATTATAAATATCTTATTATCTATATCTTATTTATCTACCTATTATCTCTAAGTATCTTAAAATCACAGAATTTTACATTATGAAGGTCATTTTACAGACAATGAAACGGAGGTTCAGAGAGGTGGACCAGACTCCAGGTCCCCTGCTCACAAGATTACAACCGAATTGCAATACCAATTTCAAACACGTGAGAGGAGGTGACAGGGGCACCACCACACTTCACAGGTGAGGAAAATGAAACTCAGGCAGTCAAGGAACCAGACAAGCCCAGTGACTTGGTGACTCCCTCGCCAGTCATTTTCCTGCACTTGGAAAAACACAGGAGGCATTCAATCAATGGTCCCAAGTTGCACCTACCCACCGTGTAGTTTAGAAGAAGAAAAGCGTTATCATCAAGCATATAACAGATGATTATTTATTCTCTAACGAGCCCCCTGGATTTCACGTCAAGAACTGTTCTGTTTCTGAAAGGCCTTGGAGCGGAGAAGGTCCCCTAAGCAGAGCAGTCAGTGGTCAGCTGTCCTTCATAATGTGGCAAGTTTATTTCAGACGCCCACTCAGAACAAGCTCTCCCTGTGTATCTGGTCCCCTGTGCCACTTCTGACCACCTGGATATTGAAACGATCTACTTGTGAAGTTACTGCCCACGTTCCCCTGAATCTCCTCAATTGCCCCGTGAGGCAGGCAGGATGGGGGTCTCCATTTACAGACACATTAACTGCCTTATCCCATAGCAGTTTCTGAGTTTTGCTCTTTCCTTAGCAAAAGGGTTTGCACATACCATCCCACCCCAACGGACGACAACTGTGCCTCCTTCCGCCAAAAGGTTCCAAAGAACAGTCTTCCTATTTTGTAGCCTTGCCATAACTACCCCATGCAGAAGTACCGTGTTCATAACCCAGTACCCATCAAAACTCAACTTGACTTCATGGGCTTAAATAGAGAATTAAAACGTCACCAAAAAAAAAAAAGGAAGGAAGGGAGGAAGGGAGACCGCCTCATTGTTTGGCAAACCTAGCCTAAGTCTCATATGAAAACAAATTTTCTACTTTGTCATCTCAAAGTCACTGTGAGTCAGGCAGAAAAGTCCATAAAGCCCCTTCTTCAGCGGGCTTTGCTATAAGCCTGACGAACTGTGGCCGTTTCAGCAAAACTCCTGGAAAGGTTTGTGCTTCCCCCTTTCTCTTGACCAAAAGCCACAGGTGTCCCTTGATGAAGAATGGTAAGCCCACACCTGCCCCAGCAGTTCTTAGTACTGTTTGAGGATAAAATAAGAAAAAATATATAAAACCACTTTGGAAGCCAGCAGATGCTACTCAAATATAAAGCACTATTATTAATTTTAATCCTCTCAAAAGATTCACCAAATCCTCAATGATTTTAATAGAACTCTAAAAAAGCTGAAAAAGAAGAACATTCTGGAATGTCTTGATTCATGATTACCTAGATCTGTGGTTCTCAAAGTGTAGGGACCACCATGACCCTTTCATGGGTTTGGAAGGCCCTCTCTTTTCAATTACATCTCTGTGGGAGGCCATATTTTCTTTCTTTATTTTATCTAAAATAATATATTACAATAGGATGAATGCAGACACAGATATGAGAAACTGCCCTTTATTAAGACAGATATTAATAAGATTTGCAAAAATGTAATACACTGCCACTTTTCCCACCAACCTTTTGTCATTTATGTTTATTAATATTATTGTGTATGAGTTTGTTTTTTAAATTAATAAATATTAAAAAATTTTCTCAGCTTTATTTTCTACTACAGTTAATATTGATAAACAAAGGCTCTCTGGGGACCTCAGTAATTTTTAAGAGTGTAAAGGGGTCACAAGATCAGCACATTTATCACTGACTTGTTTATACTCATTATACTACAGACTGTTTATATTCAAATAGTCAAACAGAATTAGAAAATAGGTAGACACATTATAAAAACAAGCATATAAGTTTTTTCCCACACACGGGAAAAATAAACTAAGTTTTAGAGATAATATAATATGTATTTTTGAAGAGGTATTCCTTTTAATAACAAGGAGGAAAAGAAAGGAAACAGAACTTTAGAGGAAACTTTCAGAAAAAAAAAGACCAACAACCTCACCAACCTAGTGAGCTGTTTACACTTCCCTTTCCTCTCGTCTTTGACCCTCCAGCACTACGTACTTTTTTTAATAGACTACGTTTTAGAGCAGTCTTAGGTTCACAGCAAAACTGAGCAGGAAGTTCAGAGATTTCCCACGTCCCCTCCCCAAACCCGCAGCCCCCTCACAGCGCCCCACCAAAGAGGAACCTTTGTCACAGCTGATGGGCTATGTTGACCTGTGTGAGTACAGTTGATTTCTGCCTTTAATACTATATCTGACAGAAGGTACTTTCTAAAAGTACGAATGATAGTTATAGCTGTCAGTTAGAATTAATTTGCTAATTTTTCAGAAAAGAATTTTCACGACAAAGTGTGGCTGACAAGAATACAGATGTGGGAGAACAGAGATACGTGAGCGCCTTTAGCGGACACTCCACCCCGGGCTGCCGTGACTGACCGCGCTGACCAACTTCCACATCACCCGCACACAGGAACCTGAGCCTGCCAGACTCAAGCGCCTCAGTTACCAAAGTACGTGCAACAAATATTCTGGCAATAAAATGCAAAAATGTGTAAATCTAAAAAGCATCCTGAGAGTTCACTCAGTATTTCAGTTATAGTATAATTACAATGGCCCAGTTACTCTTGTTAGGAAAACAAATGTGATCTGTGGCAGTACTAGACAGAACGGATTAACCGCAATAGACAATCAGGTCACTTAAACTCTCCTGAACCCTTACATGACAAATTGGGGATTTATAATAATTTCAAGATTCCAACTTTGAATGAGGTCAATAATCTTACAAGAGTTGGTCTAAATACTACTTTGCACTATTTTTTTTTAAACTGCTAAAACCCATTTAATAATATGAATTAGACTAACTTTTTAGAGTTAATGGCATGTTTTATTTACAAATACATATTTGCTAGTTACACAACATACTTATTTATTCATTCAGTCCTTTAGAGACTGTATTAAGAAACCCATTTAGCCTACTTCAAATTGTTGGTTGTTAAACATAACAAAAATGTGTATCTTTATCAACAGTCTGTAATTCAGTTTTTCACTGTTTCCTTCAACCCAATCCTTATCTATGGGAAGTTTTAGAGCATAAAATTTTCGTATTATACATCCTGACAATGAGGACTCGAAACCTCCCTCTTGTACTACCTAATGAAAGCCTGCTACTCTCAGGAGCCTACTGAAGACAAGGACATGCCTCCTCCTACTTGAAAGGTGGCATTTTCCTTCATATCTGCATTTCACCCCCGGCAGTCTACAGGAGGGGTCACCCACCTGCCTGCTGACGCAGCCCGGCGGCAGCAGCTCCCCAGCCCCCGACCCTCAGTCACCCTGGGAAGCCCCTGCTGAAAGTCGAGCAAATAGAACTGTAAACGGTTAGTGCCCAAGAGGACTAGATGTGGAAGAGGGGAGTTCCAGGAGAGGGGACACTTACAATTTCGCGTAAAAGTCACAAAACTCCTTGTAGACTTTTACGTCACTGTGCCTGCGCTGCAGCTTGGACACAGCCCTCTCGTCTTCATTGCCATTCGCCTGGTGGACACTGTTAAGGGCTGTCTGGGGGATTTCTTCGTTCTCTGGGATGACATAGGGGCGCGCCCTGCCCGGGAACGCCATCTGTGGGTGCTTGAGAGCTCGGAGCCCAGGGCAGAAAGTAGCAGGACAGGAGGTGGAAAAACAATATCCAGGCGCCCCTGCTTCCCCGCCAGGGTCACTCCCACTGTTCCCACACACGTCAGCCCCAGGCTTGCCAGGGTCGCTCCTGGCCCTTCACGTTAAGAGCTCCAGCAGCAAAGCAGTCAATGGGCGTGACAGTCCTGATTTACTGAGGTATTCTGGAAGCTCTAGAAAACATTCCACAGCATGGTGGCAGTCCTCGCTGGAGCGGCCTTCCCGGCAGACTCTGTCTACAAATGCTACTCCAGGGACAGAGGACTGCTGGGTAAGCTCCCAGAGAAAGAAATAGCCATGTCCCCTGGGTATCTGTCCCCAGGCTTCATCAACACTAACATCATGCTCTCAACTGTGGTGGGCAGAGGAATCTCCTGGAGAGCTCGAAGAACACCCCCAAGCAATTCTGTGTTTCTAACAAGCTGTCTGGTGTGGTTAACGGTGCTGGCACACTCTGAGGGGCATAATGCCCAGGGCATGCTTGCCAGCTATGCCCTAGGCTGCCTTCCCCTGGGAGTCTGAGAGTTCCCAAAATTAAGAGCTACGTTTGACTTTTATTTATCCTAGTACTTGGCACATAGTAAGAGTTCGACACTGTTCAATAAATGGACACATGAGGAAATAGGAAAGAACTGGAGTTTAGTTAGAACTCTTTCTATTTGACCCCGCCGAATTCTGTCTTAGGGGAGTCAATGTTCCTTGGTCTTTATCATGACTAAGGATGCCACTGGCATTCTGCTATACTCACTCCACACTACTGCCGTCATGTAACAGTATCAGCTGTGAAGGTGATGATGATGCAGTTTCACTGGCAATACAAGGGTTCAGAGTCTTCTCAAGTTTCAGCCCTTTCAGCACCAACGTACCACCCCACAAACACCAAGGTACCAAGGGGCACTTGAGAAAGGGAATCTTGAGAACAGGTAAAAGTTACACTCACCAACAGAGCAGATCGCACCAGACACAGGAGAGCCATGAAATCAATAGCAAATAGATAAAATGTGGCTGAGGCTCTTGAGCCCTAACTATGAATAATGATGCCCAAGTGTTAGTAAGTGCTTACTATCATATCCCGATAAGGTAGGCATTATTTACAGATGAGGAATAACTAGTAAGTAGGTGAAGACAAGATTTAAACCTACGTAGTCTGATTCTAGAGCCTATATTGTTTACTATGTGAGAAAATGGTTAAAGATAATTTCTGGAGAGCAAAAGAGGTTAACTAGAAAAGATCAGGTAGTGGATACAACATGGTACTAGAAACAGAAAATGAGATCTAGTCTTCTCACTCTGAACCTTACAGAACTCAGAGCACAGGTCAGAAACTCAAAGGCTGTGGATCCTGCCCATGTCTGAGGCCTGTGGCTTATGGAACAAGAGACTCACCGTTTTTTAATAGGAAAGAAACACCCTCATGTTTAATATTTTTTTAAATGACCACGGGGAATAGAGAGAGGAGGCAGCAGGCATGGAAACACACACACACACACACACACACACACACACTCGGACTCTGAGACCAGAAGCACAATGCACTGAATTAGTTTAGGTGGCATGGCAGGCAGTGCGGAGCCAGACAAGCCTCCGGCCCAGAACACTTCTTCCCTCTTAACCTGACTATGTTCTCTCTAGTCACACTTCTACTTTACCTAAGACACTCCTCTTTCCAAAACTCAAAATCAAACTTTATTTTAATTATCTTTAAACTTCCCTACCTTGGTATACAGGGACTCAGTCCATGAACATAGGGACTTCCCCTCCCCGGGGAGAAGGTTCTAGACAATGACTTGATGGTGAAAAAGGAGGAAAGAGGCCCACCACCACTATGTCTCTCAACAATAATCCTCCCAACTTGCCAGTTTACTATTAGCTTTCAAATAGAGTTAATTTATCCTGCATTAAAAATAAACAAGGGGACAGCCCCGTGCGCGAGTGGTTAAGTTTTGCACGCTCTGCTCCAGCAGCCCAGGTTTTTGCTGGTTCGGATCCTGGGTGTGGACCTAGTGCGGCTCATCAAGCCGTGGTGAGGCAGCGTCCCACATAGCAGAGCCAGAAGGACCTACAACTAGAATATACAACTATGTACTGGGTGGCTTTGGGGAGAAGGGGGAAAAAAAAAAGAAGGTTAGCAACAGATGTTAGCACAGGTGCCAATCTTTAAAAAAAATAAAATAAAAAATACTTTTTAAAAATAAATAAATAAAATAAACAAGACTTATATTACCTTCTCAGAGAGCTTAAATGAGCTGCTCAAAGTCACACAGCTAGTAAGTGGAATGTCCCAAGTTCAAATTCAGACATCTGCCTCCAATGTTGTTGTTTGTTTGTTTTTTACCTCTTTGTAAAATCCATCCCTTACTGGTGCTTCCAGGAACTGATATATTTGTCCATGCTAAAGAAAAAAGCTGTCAGGCTCCACTTCTTTATTTTCCTTACCTTATTCTCCTTACCATATTCTTTACATTTCTTAAGCCATACTAGTTCTAGTGATTTCAAATCATGTTCATTATCCTGCCAGAAACATGATCAGATCCAAAATATTCAGCCACACTGAGGTAATGCTACTTGGAGACACCAACTTACAGGGCAGAAGCCCTGTAAGCACAGAAGCCAGCCCTGTAAGCACAGAAGCCAGCACTGGGAGACTCCCCTTTCCCTTCAGTTCATACTGCATCAAGGAGCGCTGCAGACATGTCTCTACCTTTCCCTTCAGTTCACACTGCATCAGGGAGCGCTGCAGACACATCTCTACCTTTTCGCCTCTCTTCACATGCCAAAAATGTAACCTCCACGGGGGTAGGAACTTTGTCTTGCTCGTGCTGGTGCCTGAGAGTCATGAAGAGGCCACCACTTTGCAGATGCACAGTAAATTGTATGTTGATGAATGAAGTGGGGTGAATAACCCATCTACTTGATCTAGCAAACCATGGAAACAACGAAAGCAAATTAGCTACCAGTCTGCTAAGCACTCTGAGTCAGCAGGAGATCTAAAAATGTAACTATCTGATTTACTTCATAACTGGTTTATTTCTACCAGACAGAAAAGTAGAACTAAGAAAAAGCTAATGGCTCCTGAACATATGACACAATGAAGTCTCTTTTCTGCCAAGGAATTAAAAATAATGTGAAAGATCTACAATCGAATTTTTAACTTTTTATTTTGAAATAATTATTGAGTTGCAAGAAGTTACAAAAATTGTACAGAGAAGTCCTTTGTACACTTCACACAGTTTCCCCAATGATTACATCTTCTGTAACTGTAATACGATATCAAAACCAGGAATCTGACATTGGTACAATGCATGTGTATAGGTCTATATCATTTTATTTTACAAGATTGGCCCTGAGCTAACATCTGTTCCCAATCTTCCTCTTTTTGCTTGAGGAAGATTGTCACTGAGCTAACATCCGTGCCAGTCTTCCTCCACTCTCTGTGCGGGGTGCTGCCGCAGCATCGCCTGATGAGCAGTGTGTAGGTCTGTGCCTGGGATCCAAACCTGCAAACCCCAGGCCACCAAAGCTGAGCGCACGAACTCAACCCCTATGCCAAAGGGCTGCCCAAGGTCTAAGTCATTTTATCACATGGGTACATTCATGTAACCATCACCCCATCAAGGTATAGAACTATTCTATCACCACAAAGATCTCTCTCATGTTATCTCTGATAGTGACACCCACCTTTCCCCACCCTGCCATCCTTGACCCCTGACAACCACTAATCTGTTTTTCATTCATGTAGTTGTAATTTAGAGAGTGTTACTGCCATGGACTGAATATTTGTGTCCTTCAGAATTCACACGGTGAAGCCTATCCCCCAATGCGATGGTGTTTGGAAGTGGGGCCTTAGGAGGTGAGTAGGGTTACATTAGGTCATGAGTGGGGCATTAATCCCTCAGAATGGGATTAATACCCTTATAACAAGAGGAAGAGACACAGAGGACTCTCTATTGACCATGTGAGGATACAGCCAGAGGCAGCTGTCTACAAGCCAGGACGTGGATCAGACACCATGATCTGCTGGTGTCTTGATCTTGGATCTCAGCCTCCAGAACCCTGAAAAGTAAATATTTGTTGTTTAAGCCATGTAGCCTATGGTTTTTTGTTTTTTTTTTTTTTTGAGGAAGATTAGCCCTGAGCTAACTGCTGCCAATCCTTCTCTTTTTGCTGAGGAAGACTGGCGTTGAGCTAACATCCATGCCCATCTTCCTCTACTTTATATGTGGGACGCAGCATGGTGTGCCAAGTGGCACCATGTCCACACCCAGGATCCGAACTGGCAAACCCCAGGCTCCCGAGAAGTGGAACGTGCGCACTTAACCGCTGCACCACCGGGCTGGCCCCACCTATGGTATTTTTGTTATAGCAGCCCAAACTAAGACAGTTACATAAATGGAATCATCAGGATGTCACCTTTTAAGGTTGGCTTCATTCACTCAGCATAGTGTCCTTGAGATGCATCCAAGTTATATATATATATCTCAATAGCTTGCTCCTTTTTATTGCTGAGTAGTATTCCATGGTATGGACATAACACAGTTTGTTTAACCATTCACCCATTGAAGGAGATTTAAGTAGTTTCCAGTTTGGGGCTGTTGTGAATTCAGCTGTGCATAAGTTTCTGTGTAAATCTAAGTTTTCACTTCTTTGGGATAAATGTCCAAGAGTGAAATTGCTGAGTTGTAATGATAAGCGTATGTTTAGTTTCTTTAAGAAACTGTCAAACTTTTTTCTAGAGTGGCCATATCATTTTTACATTCCCACCAGCAATGTATGAGAGACTCAATTTTCCACATCCTTGTCAGCATTTGGGGTTATGATTATTTTTTATTTTAACTGTTCTTATAGGTGTGTAGTTTCAATTTTTATTATGTATATGTATTAAGTTTATATACATGCAGATTAGTACAAAAAGAAGTCAGAAATATCATTCCATTAGATAATTGCATGGACAAGGAGGAAAAAAAGAGTAATAAATGTATTTGGGAAAAAATTCAAACACTACCTTGAGTTATTTGTGACAAGTAAAATCTTTTAATAGTTTGTGTGTGAATGTATGTGTCCTCCTAATCTTAACTGTCCCTTTGATGAAAGTAAAGAGCTTACTAAAAGAATGATTTGATTCTTGGTCAACAACAAGATATTAGGTTGAAATTAAAGCAAAACTGTTTTTGGTCTGTGTTTTGTTTCCCCCAGTGGCCTGAGTACAGCCGGCTCATGGTTCGTACTGCTGACAGAGCCACTAGAGGACGGAGCTCGAACAGAGGACACTCCCTCACCCCCACCGCTCAGCCACTAAACTGCTCCGCACCATCAACTAAGTCGGTTCTATGGTGTCCTTCTGCTAACTCACATTAGCGCTGGAAACTTACATGTATTTATTTTTAAAGTATGCTTTTTTGGTGAGGAAGATTGGCCCTGAGCTAACATTTGTTGCCAATCTTCCTTTTTTTTTCTCCCCAAAGCCCCAGTATATAGCTGTATATCCTAGTTGTGGGTCATTCTAGTTCTTCTGTGTGGGTCGCCGCCTCAGCATGGCTTGATGAACAGTGCTAGGTCCACGCCCAGGATCCGAGCCTGCGAACAACTGGCTGCCAAAGCAGAACACGCAAACTTAACCACTTGGCCATGGGGCTGGCCCCAGAAACTTAAATTTAAATTTAAAAATTCTCTTATCTCTTCAAGTTATACTATTTAAGAAATACTGTATTAAGGGGAAGCAAGCAGGAGACCTTCCATTTCTTTTTGGTTTCCTCTATTTCCAGTTAGGACTATGTTAATGAGGGTGCTTGGCACTCAGTAATCCTAAACAGAGCTCTTCAATAAAAGTCACCTGGATATGAATCAGTTTTATGGTCACAAGTATCATATATACTATGTAAATATTTTTAAAATGTTTAATCAATCAGCATAACAGCATTTATATGGATATTAAGACAGATTTGTGGCTCTGTCTCTTTGCTTACAATTTTGCCAGATCTCATTTTTTCCTCCTCTCCTTTCTTCTTATCACCAAGGAATATCCTGGAAGCTGGGAGAGAGAAGGGAAGCTGAGGTTCTAAAAGAAGAAAAGATGGGGCATGAAAGAGCCCAGTCAACTTCCATCACATATCTCCTTCCCATTAGCCTCTCCCTAGGAGCAAAAGACACTGACCAGCTGATTCTCAGAGAGAAAGTGTCAGGGAAGAGAAATTGTTTGCACCTCACACATGCAACTTATGCTGAAACAACAAAGGAACTAATACAGTGAGGGTTCAAAGTGAGGGTGTTTTAGGGCTAGTGGCAGCACGAATGGGCTGTTCTTCCTTTAGCAACTTTTTAATTAATGTCTGTAGCTTCTTAAAAAGTAAGTGCTTGCATTATTCCACTGTTTACTTACTTGTATTATTTTACATCATGACTGAACACATGGAACTTTTACTATGTGCTCATGATGCTAAGGCCCTAAGGGGGTACCTAAGAAGTGCCTGTTGAATGAATAAACAAGAGAATACAAGCCTCTGTTTCTGTGAGTATACAGTGTAGGTGGGGACACAATATAGGGACATACATACATGGTTTCTTCCATTATTCAAGCATGTAACAATGCAGATTTCTGCCTCAGTGCCCAGTGCTGAGTGAACGAGGCTGGCTGTGTGCCCTAGCACCTGAAGAAGGGTCAGTCACCATGTGGCAACTGAAAGGTTAGGTGGCACTCTTGGCCCAAAAGGACCACAGAGGAGAGGCAGCGGGTCTATCCCTCCTGTTCTCCAGCTGCCTTAGAGCAGAGCTAAAAGAAATGTGTGTTATTTTTCAAGGGAGTAATTTGAGGCCAAACAAACACCATTGCTCAAGTTTTATATCTAGGCATTGCATTACTTTTAAACCATTTTTGACACTTAATAATGTCACTCTAAGAAAGTAAACAATCCTTTAAACAATCCTTTTAGACTACGATTGTAACCATGAGAAAAATATTTATTTTAATTTCCTTGATTGAAATTACTGCTAACACTACAGTGGCAGCAAAATACCTCTTGAAATAGGGTGGGAGGCTGCATTTAAAAAATATCAAAAAAGCCAGTTTTGTCTGAGTAGTGGGCTGTTGGGCGTTTTGGCTGAAGAACTAGGGTTTCCCGAGGCCCGTGACTCCTTAAGGGTTCTTCCCAAGAGGTCCTATAATCTGATTAACCCTCCTCATCACCATGGCTAATTTGGGTCTTTGGGAGATCCCGCAGGACAGGTCTGAACCCCAAACATCCCTTAAATCCATTCAGAGTAGAGAGATTTCTATTTCATAAACTCAACGTTTTCTGAGCATCTCTGTGTATCAAACTCTATCACCTACTGACTGATCTACTGTGCAATGTCTTAGTCTTAGTCTGTTCAGGCTGCTATAAAAAAATACCACAGATGTGGCTTATAAACAACAGAAATGTATTCCTTACAGTTTTAGAGGCTGCATGCCCCAGATCCAGGCGCCAGCACAGTGGTGTTCTGCTGAAGGCCCTCTTGCGTTCACAGCTGGCACCTTCTCCAGGTCCACACATGGTGCAAGGGGCTGGGATCTATGTGGAGTCTCTTTTATAAGGGCACTAATCCTGTTCATGAGGGCTTCATCCTCACGACCTAAGCGCCTCTCAGAGGCCCCACCACCTAATACCAGTTTCACCATATGAATTTTGGGGGAACACAAACATTCAGACTATAGCAGGCAGGCTCTGAGACCCAGCTGAGTGCACCTAATAGCTAGTTAGATGCCAAACCACACACAGCATATCTGATGTTAAGGTGACCACTCCAGGGTCCCGTAAAGAAGGCTGCAGGGCTTCAGATTCTGTCAGTCCAGCTAACTCTGTGATTACAGCCAAAACAAATTCCAACCCCGACACAATACACAGCCAAAGATAAACACCTACTTATAGATATCATACCAAAAAACTGCTATTTCCAGGAGCTCAAACACTTAAAGTCTGGATATAATCATGAGCATGGCTGCCAGAATCCTAAATCAACTTTTTAATAACTAGTATTTTTAAATTAAAATTCCCTCAAAGAGCAACAATTAATTATATGCATCACTACCAAATATTTCATCTATGCGGTTTTTTAAAACCAAGGTAAACATTTTGACTAATTGACTCTAAAACATGGGACTCTGACATAGGAAGAAGGCAGGGCTAATAAATGTTTCACCCCATTCCACAGATAGATTTATGTATGTGGATGGCTAAACACTCAACAATAACTACTAGAAAGAAGCTTCTCCAACTTCAGTCCAAGGCTTCCATGAACACTTGTTGTTACGAACGCCATCGAATGGATTCCTACTGCTAATGGCCCTGTGGACAGCAGAGTGGAGCCTTGCACAGTCTTTCCGTGACACCCTCTCACCTTCCGATGCTGTTATCAGACAATGCTCCGCTGCTATTCATGGAGTTTTCATGGAAAATTTTTTGGAAGTGGGTGGCCAGGTCCTTCTTCCGAGTCTGTTTTAGCCTGGAAGCTGCGCTGAAACCTGCCCACTGTGGGTGACCCTGATGGTATTTGAAATCCTGGTGGCATAGTTTTAAGCATCACAGCAACATGCAGCCACCACAGTATAACAAACGACAGACGGGTGGCGTGGTTCCCCAAGCAGGAAATGAACCCAGGCCATGGCAGTGAGAGTGCCGAATCTTAACCACTAGGCCACCAGGGCCGGCTGCCATGAATACTGGATATTCAAGTTGAGATGTTGGTTGAATTACCATATGGCAAAATGAATTATTTTCACGGTGATTCGCCTTCCTACTCAAATGGAAACTTTAATCTGATTTTTCCTTACTACTAAAAACAAAATAATCATGATATGCAAGCAAAAATAATGGAGCTGGAAAGTTCTTTCTCATTTCCCAGCTATGAGGACAAATGCACTGTGTTGTCTTTCAACAGACAGTGAGCAAAGAAACAAAGGTTGGCCAGAAAAGGATATGGAGTCGCAATGAATATGCCATTTTGCCTTATCTGTTAAAATTGTTTCCTAATCCTTGACTGCATAGGAACAAAGAAATTACTCGTTACAACAGGGACAAGAGAGTCAGAGAGAAATAAGGTGCACGCCTACTCACACCAACTTAAAACGAAGAAAACTGCACGCTTGTTACCTGTTAGCACTTGTGCTGCTCACTGGGACCACAACCAAAGCTGGGAAGATCCTCTTCACCTTTGTCAGAATAGGTTAGAGACTGAATGAAAACTTTATCCCCTAACAAAGGTGGAAAGAACAGACTGCAATGATCTCCCTCCACACCATCAACCATCCTTCCCAGGGCCTCCGACTCGTCCCAGCACTCAGAGCAGTCCTGCCATGACAAGCAGGTGGGAACAGAGAAGGCCGCATCTGAGCATAACACCCTTGGAAACGAACCTACCTGAAAGCGAGAGACGATCATTAGTGCCGGAGATGGGGATTTACAGAACCACAAACCCTGTGATATTTTAAGAAGTGGGTCTGTATCCCTCGTAAGGAAAATTAGTGAAACACAACTCAACCTCAAGCTGAAAATTTTCAGGAAGTAAACTAGCAGGCACACTTTTAGTCTTAAAATCAACAGTTAAAATACAGCGTTTGTAGTAAAAGAGGATGAAGTAAACCTTCCTCCTCTGGTGTCTGAAGGAAAACTGTCCCGCTTCTCGAAGCCCACAGGCAGAAGAGCAGCCACTCAGGAACCATCGGGTAGAGCGCACAGGGGGACAGCAAGCGGCTGTATGCTGCCTCAGGCCCAGAGGGCCTAGACACTAGACACATCCTCATAGCGCTCCGCAGCTCAGAAACCCTCTGCTCGCAACACGCACAAATAGCTGCAAATACACAGTTCAGTTACTCAATCTTAGCCAATTTAATAACTACTGACAGACTACTTAGAGGCCTATTTCTTGGTTAGTACCTCTCTCTGGACGATCTTTAGAAAAGTTTTCCAACATTACCCAACCAAGAAGTACCCATCCACAAATGACTCAAGTGTGTGAAGGATACGGAGCTTAGGGAAGGGGAGGGAGAGAGACTAAAATAAAGGTCATCACAGCATCCTCTCCTTTCTCCATGACACTCTCTCTAAGATTAACAGGTCTAACTTTATCCAGAGATATTCCGAACCATCTGCAGAGAAAAATCAACAGAGTGCAAGACTTGGACACCTTCCCCTCATCACTCAGACACAACAGAGCTGACTCGCTGCCTGCAACTAGCCACCTAGTCTCTACCAGATGAAGACATTCTCATCACATGAGGCAACCCACCACAGAAAGAAAGACACAAAACTAGACTGAGAAAGCAGCAGAATATGTAGCAAAAAGGCAAAATCATTAATAGCAGAAAACCAAAAAATGATTTGAACAATGGGGCCACCTCAGTTTCTGTCGCCCCATGTGTGAAAGTGCGAGTACTCTGGGACAGGATCACTGAATTGCAGTGTTTTGTTGGATAAGTTGAATTCCCATATCCCCATCAGCTCAAAAAGTAATATAGTTTATTACAGAAAATTTACAAGAGGCAGAGAAGAATCACGCATATTCCTGCCATCTGGTGATAAGCACTTTAACCTTTTGATCTCTGTTCCTTTTAAAATACATGTATGATTTTACATACAAACAGAATTGTTGCAAGGCGCTCACTGGGCACCCTGTTCAGTGGATAAGGAGTGGGTGAAGATTTAACACTGCGTTCCTCACCGCAAAGGTGCTCCTTACCTCCTCAACAATACCATGAGCCACTGAACATAAAAATTCCATAGTCTTCATACCAAGCACCCTCCCCAGAAACTCAGACAACTCAATCTAACTCATATCTTTCAGCACGACTTTCTCTTCTCAGAAAAAATAACTCACTAAACTATCATCACTGCAGTCCGAAATCTATAAGCTCTCTCACAAACTTCCTCCCACTGGATTCCCACAGCGGCTCAAATAAGCAGGGTGTTTGGTCAAATGAAGAAACATTCTTAAAATTCTCTCATACGCTGGGCGATTTTCCCTGGCCTTTTAAACATCCTCACTGGAAAACGTCTCTGCAGGAGTTCCTCCATTACTCAAATCATTTCTCCCTGTTATTCACATTGTGACCCACTAACATACATTCTCACGCCTAAACATCTTTTAAAAAGATATATTATGTCCTGACCAAAATAGACAAATTTGAGGAAGGCTTGTCTTTCATATATAGAACAACAGTATTTTTAGCTAACAGTGTTGACTTAAGAGAAGCCCAACTTATCAGGGAAATCCTACTAGCGTATTTTGAACTCCTTATATGGCTGTGGTGGCCACAGCACCACACTCTCTGGCTCTACACGACATTCTTATTTTAGTTCTGACTCAGCCAGGGATATCTCACTGAACACTGACCTTCAGCTAGGTTGTAGAGGAAGTCAGTGGGAGTTTTCATTTTGTGACTAAGCTTAACATGAGGTCTACTTTCCTTAATGATAAGGTAAAAGAAAACCATGAGAATTTCAGTATGGGAGGATAGAAAAAAACATTTTACCCAAGTCAAGTGAAAACAACTCTTTCTAATTTAAATCTACATAAATTTAATTGGCAGTTGTTTTCTTTTTAACGTAGAACATGATTTCATGTACATTTTACTGCATTAAGTAACATTTAAAAATATTAGGATCGAGTAGAAGAACTAAATTTTTGTGTGTGTGCACTAACTTTAAAAAGGTTTCTTCTCTTTCATTAACTTCAAATTACGTGAAGCATATACAGAAGGGCAAGGAATTGTTTTAGCTACCATGACTTAGATTTCCCCTTTAAGAATGCCAAAAGTTGTCGAAATGACATAAGGTCACAGGAGGCCTGACCACTGGCTGGTGTCAATGTAATGATGTCCAGCCCACAGCTAGGGCTTCAGTTTCTCATCTTCTGCATGTTCCTCCTCTTCTGGCTCCTGTCCTCAGCCCTTCTCTCTCCCCATAGAGCTCACCATCCTCCGTCTCAGAATGAAGCTTGGGTTTTGAAAGCACTTTACAGGGTTAGGTAGGAAGCGCTCTGTTCAATCCCTTTAGCTCTTCTCAAGAACATGTAGTTTATAAATCTAGAAACAACATATAAAAGTCTGGTAATTATGACTGCAGACAGACCCTTTCATTTCCTGGAGGAGTACTGTTGGAGTATCTTTGGTGGGCCACCTATGGAGTTCCCGGCTGCTCTGTGAACGCAGCCTTCTCCTTTACCCGCTGGCCCTGGTGCTCTTCAGTAGAGGGTGCTGAGGAGACCGCAGGAGCAAAGGGTTCTGTGTCCTGCTCCTGCGCTCCCCGGCAAGCTCCTGGGTGCAGGGCTCTCTCTGGCACCAGCACCTGCAGCACACTCAACTGCGTCAGTGTCCAGTGGCAGCCAGCTCTCCCGGCAGCAGCCCCTGGTGGTCTGGCAGCAGGGGCTTCTGGCTCCTGCAGTGCGTGGCAGCCCGCAGCACACTGGCCCCTCTGTGGAGGGCCTCAGGTGACACCTCAGCTGACAGCCTTCCCTGGCACCCTGGAGGGAGGGTGTCCTACAAGGTCAGATTTCTAGCAGGCTACCATGGTGCAGCGCCTCAGTAACTTCTCTGCCATCCAAGAGTAGCGTGTCCTGGGGTGGGGAGGGGGGCTCCTCCTTGGGGCACTGTCTCAGCCCTGGAGGAGTGGCTGCTCCTTATAGCTGCTATTCTCAGACTCTTCAGCATTCTCCCCACTTTTAACTAGCCAACCCCTTATTACTCCAACTCCTGTTAGAGTTAATAATTCTATCTATCTTTATATTAAACTTTTCTCATTCAAATTACCGTGTGGTTTTTCTCTCCCATCTGAACCCAGATCCACACAAGAAGCCAAAGTCAGAACTCTTTAATTGACTGCTTTTAGACCTCATGGGCCCTTTATCCAATATGAGGCACATCTCACTTAGCAACTTAAAACAACTGTATCTGCATTTGAAACTAGGAATGGATGGGAGGAGTGGATTATAAAATAAAGGACAGCATAATAAAATGGTCAGTTAGATGGGAGTCCAAGTCAGTCTACCCCATTCTTTGTTTCTCCAAGCCAGAGGCCACAAATGGACTCACCGTTCAACCTAGGACCAAGGATACGGCAGCCGCCAACCTCCCCCAGCCCCTCCAGTATAGACCATGCAGCTCCTTTCTGTTAGCACTCTGGTACACGGGGCGTGTTGGCGGCCAGTCAATCTGGGTTCCTACAATACTTCACACTGAGTGTTGCCCCAGGGAAGAGGCAAACAAGGACACATACCTCTGTTTCTGTCCTCAAGAAACAGAGAGGAGAATAAAGGAGACTTTAGGAAGCTCTTACTCCTCTTGAAGATAGAAGGAGGGTGATGAGGAGACCTGCATGCCTCCCGAGCACTGGCTGCACACCAGCACAGCTGGCTGGGGCATCCTGAGCGCCTCTCCTGGGGGTGCTATCCACAGTCTCTCCGTCAGGATCACTCCTGTGTTCCCCTTTCCATCATATTATTTCTGCTAGATGAGAACTAAGCAGCAGCCTGCTTTCTAAACAGTCCTTCAATTTCAGAACTCCTGTGGTGAAAATGACCGTGTGTACTGCTTAACACATGTGTGGTGTCTCTCCAGAGCTGCAGCATGACCGCTGCCACCTCTAGAAAGCACAGCTCCAGGAGGAGCTGCGAGCCGGCCCTGGGAGGGTTCCAAGGCTGGCCTCACATTTCTAAGCTTCTGTATCTTCCCAGGGGGATCAGGCAGACTCTAAAATGTAACACACTAATATTCTGAACAATTTCTGACTCAAAATGAGCTTTTAAGAGATGATACATTACCTTATTATCTCTTCTCTTTCCTCCTCATCTACCTCCCTCAATCCCCATATATATAAAAACTAAAAGGAATGGTGGGCATCATGAACTAAGATGAGAGTCCCTGAAAAGTGAGTGCTGTGTGAAGGAAGGCAGCTGCCACAACAGAGCAGAAACCAGCCCTGTAGCCTTGTAGAAGATGTCTGCGACCCAAAACAGGCCAGTGACTGCCTGACTCCACGGGAACCGTCTTTGCTCAGCCTGCTTCCTCCCTCTCCATCCCTGCAGGACTCCTTGAGGACATCGCTCCCTCCATCTACTCCTGGAGCTGTGCCTCTACTCTGCCACAAAGAGGGGACAGCCACCATCCAGTTCCCAGCTCAACCACAAACTTTCAAGAAATACTATTTCTAAACAACAATGTGCAAGAGAGAATCAAGAAGGCCTGGGGAGAGATAGATCTCAGGGAGATGATTTCAGTTACCTTTGTAATTGAGGTGCACACACGTACACATACATGTGTGTCTTTTAAGGTTTAACTACTTAAATAATGTTTTCTTCTAAAGATTGGCACCTGAGCTAACATCTGCTGCCAATCTTTTCTCCTCCTCCCCCTCCCCCTCCCCCTCCTTCTCCTCCACCTCCTCCTCCTCTTTTCTTCCCAAATCCCCCCAGTACATAGTTCTATGTTCTAGTTGTGGGTCCTTCTGGTTGTGGCATGTGGGACACTGCCTCAGCATGGCCTGATGAGCGGTGCCATGTCTGTGCCCAGGATCTGAACCAGCAAAACCCTGGGCTGCTGAAGTGAAATGCGAACTTAACCACTCAGCCACGGGCTGGCCCCTAATTACTTTGATAATATTAAAGAAACTTAACCCTTCCTGAGTGTAAGGCAAGGGGCCTCCCTGCTCCAGCCCTTTCACAGACAGAGCTGAGTTTCAGGGTAGGTTCCAGGGCAGGACAGCAAATGCGCACCTGGAGACTCTGTGCCGATCCAGTCCTTTAATCCAAACCTTTAATCAAGTGCAGCAAAGCATAAAACAGAACATGTTCTTTTCATGGCACAAACGAGGAAGCAAAAATGTCATCAAAACCAGCCTGGCACCAGGTCAAATCACTAAGCTGGGAAAATAGAAAGAATAACATAATTGAGTTTTCAGAGAGCTTAGAATCTAGTAGGAAAGCGAATCAAATGATGAAATGCTGAGAATGGTTCAAATAAACTAATAAAACCAAATGGACTGAACATAAGTAAAAGAGCTGTCTAACTCTAGGGATAGCATCTGTGAGGGATGTATCAAAAGTCCATGATTTAACTCTATTAAAAGCAGGAGTCATTTCTACTCCTCCATAGATAGCAATATTTTAAACTATTAGAGACAAATGACTACATGATTATTTATCCCTTCAGATAAAACTGCTCTGAAATAAAGGAAATAATTCTGTGTTAAAAGGATAAATTTAAAAAAAACTCACCAAATCAATTACTAAGAGTTAAGATGCTGGCAAAAGTGAAGGGACAGAAGAGTAAGAACAGTTCAAAAGGGCAAAACCAAAACTTTACATTGCTGTCATGATAAACATTTAAGGGTCCTACTTTCAGGAATGGAGGGGGTTAGGCTTAAGGGGAAAATCAGCTGGTACAGTTGTTTGTTTTTTACATAGTTCTATATTCTAGTTGTGAGTGCCTCTGACTGTGGCATATGGAACACCGCCTCAGCATGGCCTGATGAGCGGTGCCATGTCTGCGCCCGGGATCCGAACTGGCGAAACCCCGGGCCACTGAAGTGGAGCGTACGAACTTAACCACTCGGCCATGGGGCCGGCCCCTCACCTGGTACAGTTTATTACCCTGGGCACAAATATAATCAGAAGAACAATATCACAATGGCTCACAAGGCAATGTCAGCGTTTTCTCATCCAGTAATTTAATTTGCGTACTTGCTAGGCAGATACAGGCTGCCTCCTGGTAAAGGGCTCACAAAGAACTTGAATGAGGCAGCGTCCCTTCCCTCTTGTTGAACCCTTCCAGGTGAACACAGCCAGCCTGAGGCAGTATTCCCGAGCCTGGAGGCCACGACCTGGGGCTCACTCTCACTCTGCAGGAGCCCTGACAGGCAGGCCGTGAGTCACAGTTTGGTTCTTCAGTAACCTTTGCATTCCTGCTCACATTTTCAAAGCTGAAGTGCCAGAGAAAAAAGGCTGGAGGCTTTCCTGCAGCTCATTTACCACTCATTTGGCTCTAAGCATCATTTCGTGCCAAAAGGTCTGGCACCGTCTGACAAAGAACAAACCGTGCAGAACCACAAGAATTCTGAGCACCTGCTTCCCTTGAGTTTTCCTTCCTGATTTCACCCTACTTTCTGAGAATGTCCGGTGCTAGACCTTGAGACACCTCACTCCTCCAGCACTCAACTTCTCACAGGGCGTCTCTCAAGGGAGAGAAGGTAGCTGAATTCCAACAGATGAAATTACTAACACGGGTGCTTAGAAAGCGGAGCAACTAACTTTCTGCTTTTCAAACAGATGTGGTTTCCCAAATAATAAAAATAGAGAGCATTCAGTCACTTGATATTGAAAACGAAACACAATAAATCCTCCCTGAATAGCTCTAAGTCTGTTACCATCAGAACTCTCTCTCCTTCACAAATGGTGCTCAGTTGGCAAATGGGGAAACTCAAGCTCCTAAAATAAGTGACTTCAAAAGTTGACAACTCAGTGGTGACACCAGGCACTGGGCCTCATCTCTGCTAACCCGACTCTAAATAGCCATCTTAGGTAGCCCGCATTCCGTGAGCCAAGTTCACATTTTCAAAATAAACTTAAACTGTCCTACAAAAGAAACAAATCCATCTCTCCCCCATGGAGGAAGAGCAGCACTGAGAGATGTTCATGTTTCTCAGTCCAATCTCTTTTCTCCCACATTTTGAGACTTTCACTTTCTAGCAGTGTTAAGGAAACATTTTCCTTTTTCAGTACAAATTGTGAAAGTCTTAATAATTATAACAGGTAGACACCCTAGATTAAGATAAGGAGTTCTATCTCTTTCCACCCTCCTCCTCCCACCCACCTGCAAACTACACAAGCCAGAGCCAACACTGAAATCCGGGGTTGGTTTCTATGTCACTGGCAGGCATGTGACTGACAGCAGAGGGAACTTCACGGGGCTTTGCTGGATACCTGACCAGCGCTATGATGTCTGGCATGAGGCACAACCACTAATAAGCCCCAAATAAATGATAAATTGTAATGTGATAGTGACATAAGAGGGAAAAGTTAAAATTGTGCCATTCATCAAGACACATATAAAAAATTTTTAAACTTTGATTATTGAAGATTTCAAACACATATTAAACCAGTGAGAATAGTGAAATGAATCCCATCAAACCCATTACTCAACTCCAAAAGTTATCAAATCATGATCAGTTTGTTTTACCTATTGCTCAACCATAAAATATTCTGAAGCAAATTCCATTCGTCATATCATTTGATCCATAAATTCTTCAGCATGTAACCATGACATATAATTTAAGCTCTTATTTCCTACAGGTGTATAATGTAGCACAGTGAATTCTGAAGGAGGCTCAGTATAGAGATGCTTGAATTTCACTGTTTCAAAATTAGAGACTCTTAATTGGAGGCAGGCTGTCCTCCCCTAGCTTTGAAGTCATGCTCTCCTGGGCAGAGATGCCCCAGCAGCTGCCACAGGACCAGACGAAGGGGACCAGGAAAAGAGTCCCGAGTCTAGCCACCAGCCCTTCCCTTCCCACAGCACTTCTACAGAACATTGTTGCTTCTGCTTTATACAACAGTCCCCAGGAAAATCCTGCCTGGAAAAGATGATTCTTTTAAAAGCTTTTGACTGAACCTTCTACTCCTTTTCTGAGATTCTCAAATGAAAAATTTGCTGTACAATTGATATCTGTATTATTTTTTGGGGGGGTCTGTTCTCGTGACAATCAGAAGTTCTAAAAACATTGATTGGTTTTCTGAAATGGTCTGATAGTTCACCATTTCTATTATGAATGAAAGTTAAGTCACTGGTATGCACCAGTTTCAAACGGTAAGTGAATCAATCTCACTCTCTCTTGGTCTATATACATCTCAGGAGACCACGTAGGCTCCGTCATAGAGAGGAATCTTGCCTGGAAACAGTCCTGTAAGTCTTTCTGTTTACAAAGCTGAAAGATTACAAATTAGAAGCCCACACAAAAGCTGTGGTCTATTTCTAGTTCCATGCATACTCATACTTCTTCCCTATAATATTGTCATTTCTTCATTCCCATTACCTCTAAGCAATTAGAATTTTGACAATAAAATGTACCATTTCATCTCAATACCATTGATACTGCCTTATTTAAGTAGTTATAATAGCAGATGGCAATACAGACATGTACAAAGATGATAGCAATAAATTTCTGCTGAATTGCAGTTGGTTATGGTGGCCAAAAAACCTTTCAATATTGCCTTAAGCACATATGATCACAAAAACATTGCTTTTTTAAAGAAAACTTTATGAAATAACAGCTATAATTTTTATCTTCAAAAACGAAAGTACTGAAATTTCTCCCCACATTATAAAATACACCAAAACATACTGCACTACTTCAATTAGATAACAAGATCCTCTGCTTTGAAGGAGGGTTTGGAAAGAGGTATAGTCACAATTTTATTTTTTAAATCCTCATTTATACTACATTCTATTATCTTCTAATGGCTGTAAGTTTAGCTTGGAAAGAAAAATCCGAATACTCTATTCTAATTCCACTGCCTCTTCAATAGATGATCCAAAAAACTGATTTCATAGTTCATCTCATTCATTCACAAATATTAACTGAACATTTACTAGTTACATTGTACAAGTCACTCAATGAGAGTTAGGAAATGACTCCTAATCTGGATTTGATAGTCACCTTTCCACAGATGCTATCTGAAGCCATGAATACTGAGGAGCTTGGGGAATATTGCAGCAACAACAAAGGGGAAATTGAAAAGCAGCAGCAACTAATAAGAAAACTAAGAAAAGGCAGCACTGGGGAGATAAAGGAAGAGGAAATTTTTAAGAAGGAAGTATTAGTGCTTTAAAATTTCAAGAAATAAAAGGAAAGTAACTTGATTTATAGTGAGACCCTTGGGACTGGGAGGTGAGCCTCCCTCCCATGACAGATACGCCCCCTGCCAGCTGGCAATACAGCACTGGCACTTGACCTGGGCTCTGCCAACCCCATGCTCTTACCTGGGACAACTTCAGTGGTGGCCCCTGGCCAGTCTGTCTCAGCAGTGGAACCTTGGCTAGGATTAGGATGTCTGCTGTCTGCTCTCCCTGGCCCCTGCCTATTCTGAGCCTGGTTCTTCAATCTTTCCATTTCTGTCAATTCTGTGAGCAATCTGAAATCTTTCTAATAAAATTCTTTTCTGCTTAAGCTAGCTAAAGTCTGTTGCTGTTGCTCCTTACCGAGAACCAAAACTATCAAATGACATGGGCCAGGGACACAGAGAGGTCAAAAGCTGGACCACAGAGGCTTAAGAATGCTCAATTGAGTAACAAGAGACCAAAGTTACAGCATCTCTGGGACTGTCTGTCACAGAAGGGAAGCAGGAAGAGGTCAGGATGCTAAAGAAGGAGGAGTTACACATGATCAGTCCCTTCAGAGGCAGCACAAGATCTAAGCTAGTGGGCAGGTGGGGAGGTAAACCTTAGAGAGGGAGGGAAGCCAGTGAGACCAAAATCAAAGTAGTCAAATTGAGACAAAGAGAGGAACAACTGTACTCGTTTTATAACTTTTCTATAAGTCTAAAATTATCCAAAATAAACTTTATTTAAACAAAAATGGGAAGGAAATATAGATAGAAATCTCATACCATTTAGCTTTGATGGTTTCAGGAAAGTAGGAGAGGAGCTGTAGGCAGAGAGTAGGGTCAGGTTAAGAAAACCATCGACAGGAGAAGTGTCAAATAGGAGTAATAATGAGTGTGATAAGAAATGTCAATAAAATAAGCATAAGAACACCCAGCAGTAGCCAGGAAGAAGTTGAAGCTGTAAAACAGAAATCTGTTTTACATAATTTATTCATCCAGAGTTTGAGAGTGATCTGAATTGGGAACTGGTGCATTGGGGAATTGTCCAGAGAATGGCAACAGCCCTGAAACAGCGGGCCATGAAGGGTATAGGGCATTAGACACAGTAAGAAAATGCAGGCAGACTGGCCAAGGAGGAGGGGGCTAGAGTCAGAGATATGAGGGAAAGGAAGAGACTCACTACTCACTGTAGATGCATGAGAGAAAGGACAGGATAAAGGCTGCTGTCAGGAAAACCATAATCCAACAAATGGCTCTGGATCAGTGATGTGTGACCGTGAGGTCCAGCTGGGCCATGCTGATAAGGGAATATGAGGAACCACAAAGCTGAAAACACGTTATCATGATTTTCATTTATTCATGCAACTGAATGAACTTTTACTGAGTATCTACTATGTAAAAGCCACTGTGAAGAAAAAATCCCACACAGATGATCAATGCACAGCTTTGCCTTCAGACATCTTACACTTTTGCAAAGGAGCTGAGATGTGCATATTACTAACAGTGGCATAAACTAGACTGTCCTGGGCTTCCAGAGAAGCACGTGGTGCTAGGGAGGCCAGGGCATCTGACGAGAAGAAGTGCACTTAGAGCTGCAGAGTGCTGGTCTCCAATCCCACCCCCACCTCCTCCCTTACTGGGTAAAAGGAGGATTAAACAAGAAAATATGTGAATATATCTAAAAGTACTATGTTCACAGAAGTTCTACAGATGTTAGTTTCTTTCCTGGATTCCCTTTGTTTTTATTCTACAAATGTTGACTGAAGCCCAGCAATGAAGTAATAAATGGAAACTGAAATCAGAGAAGAATACAGCAGGATGGAAAGAAAACATGGGAGGCAAACGTGGTGCTCTATTTGTTCACATACGTGCAAGCAGATCTCGAAGGACAGTGGTCAATGACAGAGATAAGATGATTCACAGACATACAAATACAGATTCTGAATGAAGAGAAACAGAGGGCTCATATAACAACATTTAAACATTTGACACCACTTAGTGATGTTCTTCTTCTCTGTGCATTGTATATGAGTGGTCTTAAGTACCCTGACTTCATCTCTTGTAGGATCCCCAGGCTGAGTTAAATTACCTAGTCTAGCCTGTGTGGCAGGCAGCCACTATAAGACAGCCCCTGGAGATCCCCGCCTCCTGGTATTGACAAAAATTCTCTCTCTGACCAAACTCTAGTCAGGCTCTTCTGAGCTCTCTTTTTAACTAGGCCCTGATCTGTGAGCTTCCATATTCACTTCTGCATTGTCCAGTTTTAGCAAGAATCCTGTTAAGTCAGTTTAACCAGAATCTCCCATCCTTGATATCTTATCACCCTCTATATCCAACTGGGTTCCTCATCTTCCACTATCCTCCAGAGGATGTCTGATTACCCAACTCTGTCTTCAGCAAGAATCCTGTTAGGTGGGCTTAGCCAGAATCCTCCCTTACCCTTGATGTTTCCTCTCATTAATTTTCCATCCACTGATCCCTACTCTGCTCCTTGGCTAGAAATCCCTACTTTTCCTTGTTGTATTTGGAGTTGTGCCCAATCTCTCTCACCCACTGCAAAACCTCACTGGAGTGGTCCCTACATCTGTCTTGATGGTCCCAAATAAAGTTTGCCTCACTGCTCTTTAACAACTGTCATTCATTTTTTTTCCCCACAGTATTCACACCTTTGTGTAATCCCCTCCCTGTCTCCAGCGTGGGCTGAACATACTGACTTGCTTCTAATGAAGACAATACAGCAAAAGTGATGAGGTCATTTCTGAAGTTAGGTTATAAAAAGACTGTGGCTTCCATCTTGAGCTCTCTCGCCCTCTCTTGAATCACTTCCTCCATTTGAGCCTTGAGAAGACTGCAGCCCTGACAAAGTTTAACAGCAACCTCATGAAAGACCTTTAGCCAGAGGCACTGAACTAAGCTGTATCTGGATTCCTGACCCACAGAAACTGTGAGATAACCAATGTTGGTTGTTTTAAGCCTGCAGTCAGAAAATTAGTACCCATAGGTCAAATCTGGCTCACCCTCTGCGTCTGTAAATAAAGTCTTATTGAAAAGCACACAGCTACACTCATTCACTTTCTATGGTTGCGTTCACACTACACAGCCAAGTTGAGTGGTTGTGATAGAGACTGTATGGCCTGCAAAGCCTAAAATATTTATTATCTGGCTCTTTACAAAAAAAGTTTGCCAGGCCCTCTTGCTGCTAAGTTTTGGGGGTAATTTGTTATTCAGTAATAGAAAATTAGTGCTCTCTGCTCCTACATTTAACAATACAGTGTGAAATAAATTAGAAAAATGTGAAAGAAATCTGAGTCTGGAGGGCCTGCTGGGGGAGCTCTCATGCCCTATCACACATTGGCAATTACTCCAAACAGAAGAGAGGTATGGTTTGCATCTCTGACAGGAAGATTTCTCTCCCCACCTGGCTACAGCCCAGCCGATGAGAAACACCACAGCTCAGCCAACAAGAAATGCCACCGCTCAGCCAATGAGAAACACCACAGCTCAGCCAATGAGAAACACCACTGCTCAGCCAATGAGAAACTCCACAGCTCAGCCAATGAGAAATGCTGCCGCTCAGCCAATGAAAAACTCCACAGCTCAGCCAATGAGAAACACTGCTGCTCAGACAATGAGAAGCTATTGTCATTCTGAATTGTTACTTTTCCCTAATGGACTTTCATTTAGAACAGCCCCTCCCTACTCCCCTTTTTGCTCTATAAAAGTAAGTTCTACTTAGTTCTCCAGATTTGCTTATCATTCGCCATAGCACGCACATCCTGCATTGCAATTCTTTTGGCTATTTCTGAATGAATTTATTTTGAGGGTAAAATAACTGGCAAATTTGCTTTTTAAGTTGACAACAGTACCTCTTAATTATTTCTCTGTGCGTCTGTTTTTTTTCACCGAACACTTAGCTCCATGTTAGTAGATAATGAATGCTTTAATCAACTTCATATCCCATTTCCCTGACACATACAAGGACCCTAATAAATGTAGACTGAACCAAGAATGCCTAGACAAATATATTTTACACACTAATGCTGAAAATTCACAACCTAACAACACGTCCTTTAAATAAACTACAACATTAAATTAAGAGAAGCCAAAACTACAATTCATGCTGAATAGCCAATATTTCTAGTTGCCTTCATTTTAAAAGTATCAGCTGACTGCCAAATGCTGAATGAGTCCAGATTCAGGAAAGTTTTTGATCTTTTAAACTGGCTATACTTTTATAAAACCTCTTTGTTTAAAATACCTGTAACATCAGTTTATCTCTGATACGTCCAAGATTATTGCCATTAATTTTTACCATGAAACAAAGAACATATTTTCTAGCACCTGGAAATGTTGTTGAAATTTTCCAAAACACTGCAGAATTTCAGTTTTGTTCCAACAAATTCTGTATGTTAGAGTTAAAAACTAAAGTTGGCAGCAGAAACTGCCGGACATAAACAAACATCCTACATGCAGTGATTCATTGTCACTTCCTACCTCACTCTGGTTCCCTTCATATTCTGTTTGCCAGGGCCAGGAGGACAACATTTTCAGCAAGATAAGAACCTGAATAGTCTTGTAATGTTTAATTTTAATTTTAAGTAATATATTATGATACAAAAATGTAATATTTTTAACTTTTTTAACCTAGATATTTTCTCTGGCAAACATGTACAAGGAAGAGGCAGAAAAATCCCATTTCTTTTCAATCATATTACCCATAGGCAGCACAAAAGGTCAACCTTTATTTTTATGTTCAAAAGTAAATTTTTAACTTTTAAGATATGATCAGTGTATTCTTCAGTGTAAGAAATCTTACCCTAAAACCTAAGTGAAGCCTAAGTTTCGTGGTTAAGAGCTCACACTTTGAACATAAGACACAACTAGATTCAGCCCTGGGTTCAAATGCCAATTGCCCAAATTACCAGTCATGTGTCTGTAAGAGTCCTTTCCCTTCTCTGTGAAAAGGGGGAACTACACCATACCCCTCAGGATTATTGTGAAGATTCAACGAGACTGTGAAGCAGTTACCACAGCCAGAAGAGCAGTAAATGGTATGAAAGGCCAAATTGGTTTAAAAAATAATTGAGTTTATATTTATATAGAACATATTTATTAATAATCTTACTGACTGTGGGTTTGGGAAAGATTTCCCCAAAAGGACATAAAAAGCACAAACTTTATATAAAAGAAAAGAAATCAATAAACTATTAGAAAAACTTTTGCTTTTCCAAAAACACATAAAAATGAGGAGACAATCACAGACTGGGAGGAGACATTTACAAAATAGGTAGCTGACAAAGGATGTGTATCTAGAATATAAAAAGCACTATTACAACTTAATACTATAAGAAACAAACCAATAAAAGATAGGCAAAATGTCTGAATATCTTGCTAAAGAAGATATATGGATTGCAAATAAGCACATAAAATGATACTCAACTTCACGAGTCACTAAGGAAATAAAAATTAAAACCACGATGAGATAGTACTACATACCCTTGAAATGGCTAAAAACGAAAAAAATGCTCCACGTGAAGTGTTGGTGAGAATGTGGAGAAAACAGAACCTCAAATACTGCTGGTGGGAATATAAAATGGTACAACCTCTTTGAAAAACAGTTTAGCCATTTTTCAAAAAATTAAATATACACCTACCAAATAACCCAGCCATTCCACCCAACAGCAACGAAAGCATACAGCCATATACAGATTTGTACATGAATGTTCATAGCAGCTTTATTTGTAATAGCCAAAAACTAGAAACAACTCATATGTCAACCAAGTGACTGGCTATATAAGTTGTAGTCTATCCATAAAATGGATACCGTAACTCAATGATAAGATGGATGAACTACCGATACATGCAACAACAAGGACGAACCTCACAATCCCTATGCTGAGTTAAAGAAGCCAAACAGGGGCTGGCCCCGTGGCCGAGTGGTTAAGTTCGCGCGCTCCGCTGCAGGCGGCCCAGTGTTTCATTGGTTCGAATCCTGGGTGCGGACATGGCACTGCTCATCAGACCACGCTGAGGCAGCGTCCCACATGCCACAACTAGAAGAACCCACAACGAAGAATACACAACTATGTACCGGGGGGCTTTGGGGAGAAAAAAAGAAAAAATAAAATCTTAAAAAAAAAAAAAAAAAAAAAAGAAGCCAAACAAAACAAAGAGTACATTATTGTGTCATTCTACTTATATAAAATTCTGAAAAACAAACTAATCTAGAGTGACGAAAAGCAGATCGATGGTTGCCTCGGGATGCAGGGAAGGAAGGGAGGAGAGAGGATTACAAATGGGATGCAGAAACCTTGGGGATGATGAATACGCTCATTATCTTGATTGTGGCAGTAGTATCACTGTGTATACTTGTCAAAATTGATCAAACTGAACATTAAAATTGTGCACTTGAGGGGCCGGCCCCATGGCCGAGTGGTTAAGTTTACACATTCTGCTTCGGCAGCCTGGGGTTTCGCCGGTTCGGGTCCTGGGCGCAGACATGGCACCGCTCATCAAGCCATGCTGAGGTGGCATCCCACATGCCACAACCAGAGGAAGTTACATCTAGAATATACAACTATGTACTGGGGGCTTTGGGGAGAAGAATAAAAAGAAGCAGAAGATTGGCAACAGATATTAGCTCAGGTGCCAATCTTTAAAAAAATAATAAAAATAGTAAAAATAAATAAAATAAAATTGCTGACTCGACTGAGGTTCATTAGTTTAACCTCAATAAAGCTGTTTCTAAAAAACCTGCACCATGGAATGGTTTTTAATGTTTATACACTACTGTACGAACAGACCACTCTTGTGGGTTAAATTCGGTCCCCACAAAACATAATGTTGATGTCCTAACTCCTGGTACCTGTGAAAATGACCTTGTTGGAAACACTCTTTGCAGATAAAATTAAGATACATATTAAGAAGAGGTGATACTGCAGTAGGGGGTTTGTCCAACACAACTCGTGTGCCTATAAAAAGAGGAGAGGAGACACAGGGACAAGACACACAACAGAGAAGACCACGTGAAGAGAGACACACAGGGAGAAGAGGGCCATGTGAGGAAAGAGGCAGAGACGGGAGTGATGCATCTACAAGCTAAACGATGAGCACTGCTGACAAACCCAGACGCGGGAGGTGGCAAGGAAGGACCCTCTCCTTCAGGCTCCAAGGGGGCTGGCCCTGACACTGCTTCTGATTTCCAGCCTCCAGGACTGGGATACAATACATTTTTGTTGTCTGAATTTGTTGGTAATTTGTTATGGCAGTTCTAGGAAACTAAAATGACCATTAAAAAAGTAGGGAGTTTTATATTTATGTGAAACATTTAATAATTATTTCTAAAAGTAGACTTTCTATAAGAAAATATTTGTGTCAAATTTGTTTTAATCACAGAGTGACCAACGGGTTGCACAGACAGAGAGTAAGTGGCTGTGTCCAAGATATGTAAATATATATAAAATAAACAGTTACTGTTTCATTTTAACAGCATCTATCCAAAGTAATGTAGGTAAAACGCAAGTTTTAGTCAATGGCTATTTTCTTTTGCTTTTGTAAGTAATTTATAACTGATATTTTTAGGCTCTTTTTTTACTAATAGGAAAGCAATTATAATGATTAAAATCTTGGCATTTAATTGTCATAGTAAGTTATTTAGAAAATTTTATGTGTACTGACAACAGATTTACAAATTGATTCTGCTAAAGTTGAGGTTCACGCCTAAATTTCTCTCAGCAGTACAGAAAAACAGAAAAGGGATCCTCGTCTAAAGTCTTTTCACTTCTTTCAACCATTCTTTTAACACATAATTTTATTTTTATTTATTTATTTATTTTTGGTGAGGAAGATTGTCCCTGAGCTAACACCTGTGCCAATCTTCCTCTATTTTGTATGTGGGATGCCACCACAGAAAGGCTTGATGAGCGGTGTGGAGATCTGTGCCCAGATCTGAACCTGAGAACCCCGGGCCGCTGAAGTGGAGTGCGCAAACTTCACTACACCACTGGGCTGGCCCCAACACACCGAATTTTTAAGCAGTAACATTGCTGTTTTTGATTTCAGCATATACTCCCTCAACTATATAGAAATATTTTAGGTGATAAGGAGGAAAACATATTTCCTTTCAGAAGATAAGCTTCCCAAAAGTACTGAAAAGGAAAAACAGAATGATCATGGTCTATACTTTGTTAGATATATCCCTCTCTTAGTCTTCTTTCAGTGTGATTCGTACACAAATTGTAAGTTAATAATCAAGACTAGAAAATGTGGTCAGAGTAAAAGAGTTTAATCTAGAATAAAAGAGGTACCTCTAAGCCAGTTTAGTTTCTTATTCCTTCATCTATTTAATGAGGAATAGATACTGGACAGTGACTACCCACTAGGCACTGTGGTAGATGCTAAAGATGCAAAACAAGGGGAGGCGTCTGGCCGTGGGGAGTCCTCTCTCTATTAATGGAGGTGGAGTGGGTAAGTGAGAAGGGTGACGACCGGTATGCCTGTAAAACCAATTACAGTATCACAATATGAATATTGTGGATTACTCCTTAAAATTTTTTTAATTGAGATATAATTGACATATAACATTGTGTAAGTTAGAAGTGTACAACATGTTGGTTTGATACAGTTACATATTGCAATATGATTACTACAGTAGCGTTAGCTAACACCTCTATCATGTCACATAATTATCATTTCTTTGTTGTTTAGAACAGTTAAGATCCAGTCTCTAAGCAACTTTGATGTTTTTAATACAGTATGGTTGAGTATAATCACTAAGCTGGGCATTAGATCTCCAGAACTTATTTATCTTCTAGTTGCAAGTGTGCACCCTTAAAACAACCTCGCCCCATTTCCCCACACTCCCAGCCCCTGGTAATCACCATTCTACTCTCTGTTTCTATGAATTCGGCTTTTGTTTTTTTCAGATTCCACATTTTACCGAGATCATACAGTATTTGTCTTTCTCTGTCTGACATCTCACTGGGCATAATGCCCTCAAGGTCCATCCACGTTGTCATAAATGGCAGGATTTCCTTCTTTCTCATGGCTGAAAAATATTCCTGTTGTGTGTGTGTGTGTGTGTGTGTGTGTATGGATTACACTCAAACACATATAAGAAAGCACTACTACCTTTTAAAAAGCAACACTGGCAAACTGATACCTCTCTGGACCAAAGACAAAAAATATTTGCTATTAATTGTGCAATGTGTTTATTGTTAGGAAGATCAAAAGTGCTCTCACTGAACCATTAAACAATGAGAACAAACAAAAATGGCAAAGCTGCAATTCTATCCCTCTAATTGTCTAAAAGACTATATTTCTACAACTAAAATACAAACAGTGGTTTTTCAGCCAAAAAATGATCATCAAATTGCAAAACTGGTACGTAAGGATATGCACTTCTTAGGTTGACCAATTCCAACTTCAACTGAACTCAGAGCCCTAACTTATTTGAATGAAGGGCAGGAACTGGTTACATAATGATGATCACCTTCTACAGCCTTAGGTTCTTCCTCCTCCCCTATAGGATTCTGAGTTAAAAAACAAAAAACAAACAACATGAAGGTTCTTAACACAGTGCTTGGCCCATAACAAGGACTCACTCAATGGTAATGTGTTATTCAGGATGACACGATCTGAGTTTTCTACTCTTAAACCAAGACAAGGACATTCTCACTGCTTAAAAATGATTAGATCCTGTATCTAGAAAGATATGAGCCCAGAACGTTTATTTAATAACCAGAAAGTAAAGGTAACTTTTCTCTGCACTTGCTCCCATTGCTGGTTATCCAGTTCCGTCAGTAAAAGGGCAGGAAAGGAAAGCATAAAATGCTAAGGAGTAAAGAACTTCTCACTGCTGCATCCAGTCAACTTCACAAAAGGATACAAATTTCAAAGTACATTTTCCTGATTCACGTTCATTTCAAAAGACTGACAAAGCCCTGATTTTACTCAGGCAAAATAAATCTAACCGGGAGGCGGAGGAGGGGGAGGGTAGACACATAACTAAAGGAACAAGAGGGAGAGATCTAAGTGTTCCTTATCTTAGCACTGACCAGGATCTATTGTAAGGGGCCAAACAGGAAATACTTCTGTTTTTGAAGGAACACATGTTGGTGTCACAACTCAACTCTGCCACTGTAGCAAGAAACCACTATAGACAACACATACAAATGCACGGCTGTGTTCCAATAAAACTTTATTTATGGACATTGAAATCTGAATTTCATGTAATTTTCATATGTCATGAAATATTCTTTTTTAAATTTTTTTCAACTATTTAAAAAACGTAAAATCCATCCTGACCTCGCAGGCCATACACAAACAGGCAGTGGGCAGGTCTGGTCTGTGGGTCAGAGTTTGCCAACCGCTGCATTACACTATGTTTCAGAGCCAGGCAGCAAAGACTTGCATTGTGAGGTGTTGCCAATCAGTTATTTACAGATGCTTTATATTTGGGGCATAGCAAAAGTGACTTTGAGAATGTTAAAGCAGCAGGGGATTGTGGATTGTTCAGGTATGTTTTTCATTCAGGTTTCCTCGAAAAATACTGTTTGGGTGCAACGTAGTTTAAGACACAGAATAAATGGCTAGGAGTAAGGAGATATATATATATATATATATATAAGGGTATATCTTAGATGTTATTTTGGGGCATCGAAAATTTCAGAGGGGGGCTGGCCCTGTGGCACAGCGGTTAAGCGCGCACATTCTGCTTCAGTGGCCTGGGGTTCACCAGTTCGGATCCCGGGTGCCGACATGGCACGGCTTGGAATGCCATGCTGTGGCAGGCGTCCTACATATAAAAAGCAGAGGAAGATGGGCATGGATGTTAGCTTAGGGCCAGACTTCCTCAGTAAAAAAAAAAAAAAAAAGGAGGATTGGCAGCAATTAGCTTAGGGCTGATCTTCCTAAAAAAAAAAATTTCAGAGGGGCCAGCCTGGTAGCATAGTGGTTAAGTCCACATACTCCGCTTCAGTGGGCTGGGGTTCGCTGGTTTGGATCTGGGGCACAGACCTACACACTCCTCATCAAGCCACGCTGTGGCAGGCACACCACATATAAAGTAGAGGAAGATGGGCAGAGATGTTAGCTCAGGGCCAATCTTCCTCACCAAAAGAGGAGGATTAGCAGCAGATGTTAGCTCATGGCCAGTTTTCCTCAAAAAAAAAAAACAAATTCAGAGAAGAAAGAGTCAAAGCTCTGTAAAAGTATGAGGCTCTGAACAATTTCTGACCCACTGGACCAGGAGTGGATCTACTTCCCTCTTATGAATCCACTGCTTAAACTGGAAAGTCGCCCAGTTCTACCCAGGCTGTGAGGAGATGGCCATAAAGACTATCTGTGTGTGTTTACACAGCCTTTACGTGCAGAGTCTTTGTGTGTGCATGAGTATACATGCTTATTCAAATCCTTAACATTTAGCTTCATAAAGGAAAATTATTTCCAATTGGTTCTTAGGCATGTTAGATTCTAGCTAAAATTAAGGACATGTTCTAGAACTCAAGATGAAGGCCCCCAGGACACTTTCTAGTAGTAGTGACAATTACTATTTAAATAAGGTAAACTGCTCTAACATAACCCTCAAACACAGTGGACAAGGTTCCATTGTACAAGTTATACAAGTATAGCAAGTTTCAGGTTATGTTTAATATGTTAAATAAAAATCTACAAAGGCAGTGTTTTTCACACTACCTTTTACATGCTTCTATTTTTTAAACAATTTCAAGTTTGAAGCCAGAACTATTTTCATGACTATTACAGTGCTGTTTAAACACTTGTATTTTGTTTCAGAGCACAGTCTTTTATTTAAACTTAAAAGAAAAACGTTTTCTGGCAGTAAGCATAGCCCTTTTTAGTCTCTTATGATAGTTTTTCTACTAGAGTCCATAAACATGCCAAGAAAACGAACACGTGACTGAGAAGGAATGAGAGTAGGAATGCATCTTGTGCAATACTTGAGACAGCATGAAAGACGTTTGACATCACATGTATTCAAAGTCAAACAACTGCTTGTAGGAAGAACATCTGTTGGTCACATTCGCTCTGCCAGAACCTAGGTGTCCCCTGAGGGGACGGACTGTCTCTCTTTCATCACTGCGGCTCTATTCAGCACACAGTAGGCACTCAACAAACATCAGTTGAATAACGCATGGAAGGCATTAACCCCACAGCACTGTTGACAAGATTAACAATACCCCGTCTCGCTACATTGGTGGTGAGGATCTTAGAGATGATAAACAATGCTCAATAATGGTAGTTATTTTTATCCCTATTTTAAAGAAGAACAAATTGAAGTTTAACAAGATTACATAACTTGTCCAACTGAGTGGCACTGAAACGGGTGTGCCTAATTTCAAAGTCCCTACCCTTCTTGACTGCTATTAGCTAAGAAACCTGACTTAATACTAAAAACAGGCTTAGTATAAAACTAGGGGAAAAAACTCCTACCTCTGTAAATTGATAAAAAGTCCATGGAAAAGCAGACAGTTGCCTACTTTCCTTGCTAAGCTCTGCACTCTTGAAATAAGGAAAATGGTCACTCTGCATTAGGGGACAGCGAGATGAGAGAAACACTTCTTCTTATGGCCAGGAAACTACATAACCAGAATGGGTGGAAAAATATTTTCCCTTAACCCAATGAAACAAGCAATACTTAAGAACTACTCTTCTTCCTTTAAGTTAAACTTTAGACAAAAGAAAAAAATCTAGTTGTTTCAAAGGCTGTTATAACCACATAAATAACTACCCTCCTTAGGTACATAGGTAATTTTATTCACAGGTAATTTTGCTACGGTCTGAAAATAAGTAAAAGATGGCTGGTCTCGAACATTGTTTTACATGTCTTAATTTTTTAAAAAAAGGAAATTCCTTAGGATCCCAAGTCTGAAATTAAAACTGTTTTTGGTAACTTTCCACTGTTGGATCAAGAGTCGACTGGAGTTTACAACTAGATGTCGAGGTTGGAAGTCACTCCCAAGAGCCTCTCTAGTTGGCAAGAGAGAGCTCAACACTGTCAGCAAACCTCACCCTTAAAAATTATAACAACTCAAACTCTGAAGCTTCTAAATTCTGTTTAATCCAATCGATTCAAAGTCAATATACTAAACGTAGCTAAGAGACATGGGACATTGTAGGGAATAAATTCTAACGATGTTAGCATCAATAACAGTCCTTTAATGCTACTATTCTCTTCAAAAGGTAGTGAAAGAGTCAATAATTTTCAAATAAATGTTTTCCTTTCAAAGTACAGTTCCTGTAGTACAGCTGGCTATAAGAGAAACACAAATTTAACAGAAGTTTAAAAAACCTTCTTTGTCAATTTTTTCCCTGTCAAATTTACAGAATTTAAAATAAACTCTAAAAATGAATTTATAGGAAAAGAGCAACAGTACACAAATATAAATATCCCTCTGGCCATCTAACTGGACTACTCAAACACTTAAGAGTCTATAAACAAATGAAAATACTGTACAGAAAATGCAATAAAAAGAGAAGGAAGTCTCTCTTCACTGCAGCTTTCTGTCAGCACTAAAACAGGAACACTTCACCTCAGAAACAGAAAACCTAAACCCTTCACGGTTAACACAGTATTTTAACACACAGCTTAACGTTGCAGGGACTTTTTAGAACCTAAAATCTAAAAGAAATTTCAATAGATGTAACAAAAACTAAAATTGTGTTGTTTCAGGCAAATTAACTTTGATAACAAAAAACCTCTAACCTTTCTAGTTAAAATGGTCTCCAGATTTTGACGTCCTTCCTTCCTAGCTTACACTCAGTAGTTTCTCTGCATTCCTTCGTTAAATAGATTTCAATAATAAAGAATCCTCTATGAACTCCCCTGACCCCCACTCAAAACACCACAAACTACCCTCACCACCAAAAATCTAAGACAAATTCTTCACAGAAACATGTTCTAATAAGCTAAAGCAATCTATCTTTAAAATAAGGGGAAGAAAACAATTGTTTCCAGTTTTAAATATTACTCTGGTGATTATAAATTTTTAAAGATAAAACAACACTGCAGGTTTGGAGAAGAGCTAAAACAACTTACAGAATTTGTGAAGAAATGGGAAAAAGTTCTAGTTTTGCCCAATCAAGCGCAATCTTAGAACTATGTTCAGTCTTTAATTACAGACTGAGAGGTTCCTGGTGGAATGTCCTCACTGTGGCCTCCCCATTACTGCATCCAGTTAGGCATGAGCCTCGCTGCCATCGTTAGGTGCGACCATGACTCTGCACTCACCTTAGCTCTTCCTCCGGGAACCCATTTAGTCTCAAACTCTCAGGACGATCTCGTCGTCTTCTGTAGAGACCTGAATGTGAAAGCTCTTTAAGCTGTAATGCAGTCATACTTCTCTCTACACATCAATTCCTGACACTTTAAAGCATTTCTGCTGAGCAGTGTGGCTGCCAGGGCTCAGAAAGACAGTGTCCCTGCCACGGGACCTCAGCACACCTGACCCAGACTTAGAAACCTCTAGGCAGGCCGGCGCTGAGGCCCAGCTTCCTGTTTCTCGCTGGCACACGCCCTCCTCAGCAAGCCCTGGCGGCCTTATCTCTGAGCCTAGCACCTTGGAGGGGGGAGTTAGTGACCTGGGTTGCTCACATGTTTGCTAGTAAGCAAAATTTAATTGTTATGAATAATCATACCAATTCCTTTATAAATCTTTCCAGTATCATTCTGAATTAAAATTGGGCTAAAAAGCTCCAGCAAGCTAATGACCAAAGGAGGGTCCTGCCCTTTTTTATTTGCCAGGAAATCCACTAACACTTCACAAGCAGCTGTCAGTTAAAGAAGTGCCTGGTCATCATGAGCTCTTTGGGACATTTTCCTTAAAAAAAAAAAAAAAAAAGGCACAATTCTAAGGGGAAGCAGTCCACTTCCTCCCTCCCACCACTCTTAAATCCTCTTTAGAAAGGAAGTGCCTTTGTCTTTTTTTCGCCCATTAAATATTACTCAAAAATTCATAACTGAAAGCAAAGTGGTTTCTTGTATCAATCTCCATTCAGTGATGTTCTAAATCTCTAACCACCCATTCTGAATAATCCTCATAAATGTGCACTCAGTTTAATCAACACTGTCTGCCTAAAGATGCTACCGGGGCCTATGCAGCCCTTGAATTTATCTGTGTATTGGATCCTAGACATGACAAAGTTAGGAAAGAGGTTTTGTTTTTCGGTGGGGTGTGGGTGAGTGTTTGCAAGGTGGGGTTGTAGATAATGGAGGACAGATAGCATGGTGTAAGTCCTTTATCATCCAGCTGTAAGTGATGATAGTATAACAGAAGGTGGGGTTCCAGCCTCCCATCTGATTCAGTCCCACTCAGTACCTATCACCACATCAGAAACACAGGCTAGATCCTTGGCAGGTTCTTAACCAGTAGATGACTTCAGGGTCCAGTAATTTCTCTCTGAGTAATTTGTATCAGCTTCTTTCTTTCCAGAATCCCCTCAACAACAAGAGCACAGAGAAATGGCTCTGAAACTTTTTTTACAGCAAGAATTAAACAGTTAACATATTCTCCTCTCTAAAAGTATCTGTATTATAAATACAAACATTGAGGCGCTCACTGGGAAAGTGGGGTCTCTATCTCACTCCTGCACTCAGGACATGGAGATGGAGCTCCCCTCAGGGTAACCATCACCCTGGTTCCATGGTCCCAACTGAAAACACACAACTTACAACAGCCGCCATCAAGCACAACACATATTTTTAAAGAAGTGGGAAAAATATTACTAATTTTGTTACTACACTACATTTAATTAGTGACGAAACATAAAAGAAATCCAGTGACAGATGTATCTCTCCCTCTGGAAGGATACAGAAAAAACTGTTAAAACTGGGTGCCCTGGGGACGTTAACAGAAGAAAGCTTTTCTGTTACATACCACTTTATATCTTCTCAACTTTCAAAAAGAATAGAAATAATCCGGAAGATCTGCATATATCTTTTATACAAAGCCCTAGGATCCTACTGAGATGGAACATACAGAAAAGCTTAAAGTTTACAGTAATAGAAACATAAAATTAGGATTCCTAAAGTGTCTAATTCTCACATTTTTGTCATGACAAGCAAAAAACAAGTGAAGAGACACAACCACCAATCTTTATTTTTTTTTCACTCTAGGCATCAAAACAGAATAGATGCCTGATGAATAAAATACAAATTAATCGTATGCACTGCAAACACAGAAGCCGCAACATTAAATATGCCTTGCTTCTTTAGAAAAATGTAAATAGGAGAGCTTGATTTTTAAAAGAGCTTTTAAGAAACTACTGCAGCGTGCTGACGAAGAAGAGGAACATGGTGGCCGTGAACTCGAGGTTCACAAGGCAGGAAACACCTAGTGGTGCAGGACAAATCCTGTATTTGATGAGTCTAAGGTTAAAAGGATGTGAACAGAAAGAAAAAAAAAGTTCCCAAGCTATATAATAAATAAAGTGAAACAATTCTTGCCCTCTGAATTTTAAAATAGCTGTGCTGACAAATAGCAATTTCAGTAAATCAATGCTTACATTCTAATGAAACTGTCACAACTGAGTAAAATTAGATTCTAGGGCTTTGGGCAAAGCTCTGTTACCAATTGTCTTTTCATTGAAAAGACGGTGACGGAGAGGAGAGGCTTCTTTTTCTCCCCAGCACCCTTCAGATGCGCACTGAGATCTTACTGTGCTGTATGCAGAACTAGGGAAAAGATCCACAGGCATGGCCAGGTACCTGCACAATTTCTGAGAGGGAAATTCACAAATCCTGCAAAATACACCACTGACTAGATCGTGCTGCAGCCAGACTGCCAAGCCCTCCCCTCACAACCAAATGATGCTCAGCATCATTGCCAGGGAGGGAGAACCCCGGAGCACACCCCTGGACCACATGGCAGGGCGCAACAGCCAGAGGAGGTCTCAGGTCTTCCTCTTTTTTCCTTTCCTACTTTCCCACAGAAACAGAGTTAGCAGTTGTGCTTGATTCTCAGATCAGGCCTATTTAAAATGAATTTCAAACTTCAAACAACTGTCTTAGCATGCTTTTTTTTTTTTTAATAAATTCTGGAATTTTTATTTAATTTTGTTTATTTTTTGCTTTTTAAAGATTTTATTTTTTTCCTTTTTCTCCCCAAAGCCCCCCCAGTGCATAGTTGTATATTCTTCGTTGTGGGTTCTTCTAGTTGTGGTTTGTGGGACGCTGCCTCAGTGTGGTTTGATGAGCCATGCCATGTCCACGCCCAGGATTCGAACCAACAAAACACTGGGCCGCCTGCAGCGGAGTGCGCGAACTTAACCACTCGGCCACGGGGCCAGCCCCTGTCTTAGCATGCTTTTGATAGCAGAGAGGAAGGTGTATGTAAGTGCATTTTCAGTGGGTCTCTATCCAGGGAAATTTTTCATTTTAGCACTCTAAAAAATCTTTGAAGGCCCGTCTAACCTCCCATTTAATGCAGAATTCCCTTCTCCCACCCTCCCCATGGCCTCACTGCTATCCAATATCCCTGACCTGGGGTTCTGCTTCTCCTTAGACACTACCAGTGACACAGCACTGACCGTCTCATAAACTCCAGGGGCTCCCACCCACCCACACGCCCAGTGGTTGTTACGTCTCTGTGCTGCCAGGCTAATCTCTAACCCAGTAGTTTTCTATCTTTTGGAGGGTCATGGAGAACCTTTTATGAATCTGATGGAAGTTAATGACTCTCAGAAAGTGCGTGCGAGCACAAAATTCTGTAACTATTTCAGGGACTTGATAAATCCTTCAGAATCCAACAGGTGGACTTTATCTTAGACCTTCCAATTTGTATTGATCTCCCCCTTCTCCAAAAACTCCAACATTACAGCATGGGGCTTCTGACTTCCACTGTTCATGTAATACATATTTACTCAATGCCCTGCCCTGGGCCAGAAACTATTTCAGAAGCACTCCTTCCATCTCCCCTTAATTTCTCTCAGCCTCCTAACTGATCTTTCAGTCACTGATTTTACCCTCTTCTAACCTATCCTCCAAATTCAAAGCATTCTTTTAAAATGTAAATTGATCACTTACTTATCCTGCTGAGAAACCCTCCAAGGGCTCCACTGCCACTGGCACCATCTGTGCCCTCTCCCCCACTAGCACTGGACTGAACTCCAGGCGGTTCCTTCCTGGACAGACTTGGCTTCCCCTCACCTCCTGGCCTTTCCACATGCAGCTGCCTGACTGGAAGGATCTCTGGCAGAACTAGCTCCTGGTCACCCCATTAGGACCCAATACAAGCACCATCTCTTATAAGAAGCCCTCCCAGACCCTCACCCGCAATCCCCTTTCTGTGAGCCCCAGAATGCCCCGTGCTTCCTCCTGTCATCATAATCACAGTCTCATGATAAGTTTTTTTTCACCCACTCTTCCCTTAGAATACAGCTCTTTGAGGGCAGTAATGTATCTAATTTATCATGTGTCTACAAGGCCAGGTATATGGTAGACATTTGCATTTGTTAAATAAGTTCTCTGGTTTAGTTGTTCAGCTATTGATTTTGAGAGCCTAATCACTTCACAATGTTACACTTGAGATTAAAGATCTAGAGTTTTGAAAAAAAATATGGGGGGGGGGCATTTAATACTCAACATTTAATACTAAACATTACCTAAATGAGATTTTTAAAAGGTGCATCCATTCCACAGTTTCGGAAATTTTTACTTTCTTGGTGACACTATGAAAACTCAGAAGCTTTTCATATTTGTAGAGTTGAACAGTACCTTCTACAAGTATAAACACCTTCCATTTGGGATAAGAATAAAAAAATTAGCCTAGATTTTTCTCTATACCTGACATAGTCCACTTTTTAGCATACTTGGTCCAAGTAACTCCTTCAGGCACTGGAGGGTAAAGAAATCTAATTAAACATCAAGCCTCTAAAATTGATCATTAGTGTAACTCAATTGTCAATCCTTTCTCCTATACAGAGCTAAGACAGCTGCAAACTGGCTTCCAAGGCAGACTTATAGTAACTAGGCCTCATTAGCAATATCTTTATACTAGCTACTAAAGGCTTGTAAACTGGTCAAACAGCTGTACATTTCCAGGCCATTAATTTCCTTGTGTAACGCAGTAAGAGAAGAATTTTATGTTTTGCAATTAACTTTGAACTTAATGGAAATGAATCCTTTTTTAGTTTAAATTTTATCTCATGAATAATCATTTATAGGGGAACGCAAACTTTCTCTAATAAAGCAAGAATATCCTTCCTCACTATTTCCAACACATTTATCTCCTAAACATTTATTCTCCAGCCATGCTATCTTCCTAAATGAGGCCTCTCAAGAGTGTTCTGGGTTATCAATATGAAGGAAGGACCCAGTGTTGAAAACAGATCTGCTGCAATAGATATGCCATTGGGAGTAGGTTCAAGTTCAACCTAACCAGAGCAGAGAGTATGAGAAGGCAGAATCCACTATCCAGAAAAAGTCCAGAATCAGAAAAAAAATCACCAAAAATATGGTTCCATTCATAAGTAGATGATACTGCAACTGTCTTCTAGCCCTTCTGAATTTTTTCCTTAATCAGCCTCTCTGTAACTCTGACACATCCAAGTGGACAGGTTGAACTATCATCAAAAGCTCGTGAGAACTTGACTGTATCATTCTGAGTCAGAAACATACAGAAGTCTCACAACCAGCAACATGGGGTCATCTACAGTCTTCTGTTAGACAACTGAAGAATGTTCTCAAAAGCCACTGTCACAATAGGGCAAGTTTTCCTGGCATATTTAAAAAGAATTTAGAATGAAATTTCAAGTAACCTATCCCATTCCACATTTTTAAGGGGCTCAGGGAGAGTACAAGGTAAGTTGGTGTGAGGGTATGAGAGGGAAAGGAGAAGACATTTGGCCGAGAGCCCCACATTTGCCAGTGTTCTTGCTGTGGCTGGCATATAGGCAGAGAGGAAGTCATTTCACTATCAAAGTCCTCAATTTTTCCATTTGGAAACAAGCGGCCAAATCAGATGATCTCAACAGTCTTTTCCTCAGATCAAAATGACTTGATTTTAAGAAAGGACCTGTGTAATACGGTGTGCCAGCGTTGACTAGACTCCCTGATATAGCGCACTTTATTTCTTAATCATTGCGTTAGTCAGAAATCCCATTTCTGAATAAAATAGGAACACAAGGTCAGGATTCATACACTCAGCCACTCAGTAAACATTTCCTAAAGGCCTAACATGTGCCAGGCCCTCAGAGCAGTCTTTGAACGTTTCCTGATCATCACTCTCCTGTTCACTTCCTCTGGGGTCAGAAGAGCTGCTCCAAAGATAACAGTCATATAGGATATAAAATACCACAAAAAAGGCACATGACACCCAGCCCCAACACACACCTGCTACAAGAACAGAGAGCCCTCCTCAACAGAGCGCTGAAGTCACAGGGAAGGAACAAGGCAACAGGGTTTGCAGGAGAACTGTGCTTTTCCTCCTTGAAGGTAACCGAGAATGTATCTCATTTGACGTAGTAAACATGTTTTTGGAAAACTGCATATAAAGTTAAACTTTTGTAAATAGAGTAATTTTTAATTCTCAAAAGAAATTTGTTTTATTTTATTTTTTATTAATGTTATGATAGATTACAACCTTGTGAGATTTCAGTTGTACATTATTGTTAGTCATGTTGTGGGTACACCACTTCCCCCTTTGTGCCCTCCCCCCACCCCCCCTTTTCCCTGGTAACCACCGATCAGATCTCCTTGTCAATATGTTAACTTCCACCTATGAGTGGAGTCATATAGAGTTCGTCTTTCTCTGACTGGCTTATTTCGCTTAACATAATACCCTCGAGGTCCATCCACGTTGCTGCGAATGGGTCAATTTTGTCTTTTTTTATGGCTGAGTACTATTCCATTGTGTATATATACCATATCTTCTTTATCCAATCATCAGTTTCTGGGCATGTAGGTTGGTTCCACGTCTTGGCTATTGTAAATAATGCTGCGATGAACATAGGGGTGCAAGGGACTCTTGGGATTTCTGATTTCAGGTTCTTAGGATAGATACCCAGTAATGGTATGGCTGAAAAGAAATTTGTTTTATAAGGAACTCTAGTGATAATATTTTTTAAGAGAGAACTTTTCTATAAATCCAGATTTTCACATAATTTGACTTAAAATTTATGATTTTACATAACATTTCTATAAATATTGTTTATACTCATTCTACCTGCCCACCTTATAGCCTACCTGTATCTGTTGAGCATATTTCTAAACTAAATCCCTATTTTTAAAAATCCAATGAGTGGGTACTTGTGTGTGAGAGGAGAAAAGAAACAGTTATTTTCACATTCCAAGACAGGCAGAGTCACAAGCCAGCAATTCTGATCTTCTGAGCACCCGGAAAAACAAACATCGTTCTTCTCCCTGCCCTGGTATTCAAGAGGTGTGTCCTAAAACGTACAGTTCCTGCCCCACTCCACTCCAGGGCTCCTTATTACAGTTAGCACTGTCAACACAGACACTTCAAAACTGTTTTCACCAGGTTATCAAACTACTCCCTAGGTTCTGTGTAAAGTCTCATCTTAAAGGCAACAACATCAAAAAGAGCTGTGTTGCCTCATTTCTGATATCAGTATCATCCCTTTATTGACCACTTTTTTCTCCCTCAGATAAAAGTTCAGTGCAATGACAAAATGAGATTTAAAATTTTAAGAAAGCTCTAAAGACATAATTATTTCAATAAGGACATTAACATCTCCTATATAGTTGTATGGTTCCAGAGCGATTGATGGCAACTGAAAATGATAATGTAGACATCTATTTGACATGAAATGTATTCATGATACACTGTTAAGTGAGAAAAGACTATAGGACACTATATACTATATGATTCCATTTCACATGAAAGACCACATAAGTATATACCACATATGTGTACATCCATACATCAGAGAGTCTGGAAGAATATATACCAAAATATCTTTGGTTGGTAAAATTTGAAAAAGTTAAAAATTAGTTTTTCTTTTGGATTATCCATATTTTCTAATTTTTATACAATGGACAAACATAGTTCTATAATAAGGAAAGTAAAATTTTAAAGCTTAAAATAAGTGACAAGAACAAAAATTAAGTGAAGATACATTATTGCATCTTCCAGGGGATTCACAAGCTAATCAGGAAGAAAGGGCACCCCTCAAACCTCAGTGTACATAATCAAATACTGATGCCTCCCGACAGAGGGTTGGATGTGAGCAGGATCTAGACAGGGAAGGATTTGGGAAGAGAGAGAGGAGAGGAGGGTGGAGGGTACTCCAGATGAAGGAAACCTCAGTGTGATGTGCCTGACAGAGAAGTGTCAAGGGGACAATGAGACTGGCAGGGTAGTGGACCTTCCAAGGCAGGACTACAGCTTTCAAGTTGATAGGAAAAAGCCTGTAAGTCACGTGCAGAGGGTCTGCTGCTGCTAAAGTGGGAAAAGAGGGTCCAGCTGAGGTCTCAAAGGACAGGGGAAGGACAGACACAGACAACATTACAACAGGACTGGCAGGTAGGACTCAGGAGGAGGGTACAGAAGAACACACTGTGCACTCCCCATTCCATCGTTCCACTCACATGTGCTCAGTGAGCTGCAACACGAGGCGGCTCTGCTCTAAGCACTACAGATCCAGTGTCCAGGTGTAGCCTTCAGCCCAGTGGGGGATACTGGTGCCAACTACATCATCACACACACCAAAGAACAGGGTGCCATGAGAATGCTTATAGCAGGGTGGGGGAGGGATAGCAGGGAAATGTTTGCTCAAACAGAAACACTGGATCTGATGATAACCCAAACCTGAGGGAGGAGTAGGCACTAAAGGAGAAAGGGTCCGAGGTGTGGGGGCATTGGTGGAGGAGTGACCAGCTTGTGCAAAGACCCAGAGGCAGGAGGGAATGAAGTCTGACCATGTGGCTGAAGGGAAGAGTTGGGAGGCGAAATTGAAGCTGGGTACCTGAGGGTTACTGGAGATATTCAGTAAGAACATGATTGCCTTTTGACCTTGTTCCCAACATAGACATAGATGAATCTTGTCAGTTTGCTGTTTTCTTGTTTAACTTGAGGGATGACTTGGGTCTCAAGGATTTGTGAGTTTCTTTTGCAGAAGAAAGAGAATGCACTGGGGAGGCTGCGATCATCAGATGGCTGGCCCCCAGCAGCCACTGCAGATTGCCCAGGGGCTTATCGGAGTGACTGTTTGTTTCTCCGAAGCTCCTCCTGCCAAGCCCGTTAACTCCTCAAAACCCCCTGTTTTCCGCTCTTCTTAAGGCAGATTTGATCAAACCCAAGCTCCCACCTTCTCATCTTGGCCAACTGGAACGGGGCCTTTCTCCATCTCCAAGCACCGATGTCTCAGGGCTGCGCATCGGGCACACGAACTTGAGATTGAGAGGTTTGGTATCAAGATGAGATTAGAGAGACAGCTACTGGAATGTTTCAAAGGGCTTTGTAATTTTTATCCTAAGAGCGAGAGGAAGCCACTGTACTGTTAAACAGGGAACTGACAAGATCGAATCTGTTTCACAAAGACCCTCTCACAGCAGCATCAGGAGGACAGATATTAAGGGGCAAGTGAGGATGAAGATGGAGGCAGACCTGTTAAGAGCCTCTGTAGCAGTCCAGGGAAGAGAGAAGAGCTGGCGCAACAGCGGTGACCATGGAAACAGAGAAGAAGTGGTGTGAAAGATATGCCTAAAGTATAACAGAGGAGCCAGGGTGTCAGGCTAGACACAGAGAGGCAGGGAGGGAGGCAGCAAGCACCGACATGGTTAACATTTTCTCCCCCAGTGTGTTACTGACAATGTAACAAAACCGACCTGGTGAAGTACAGCACAAGCTGTACCTGATGCTGCCTTCATCTTTAATCTTGTCTACAGAAAGGCAGGCATTTTAAACCTACTTTGAATCCAATAAAATAGTTTTCAAAGAGTATTTACAAAAGAAAAAGCTGGGACACAAAAATGTTCACCTCACACTATTACAAAGTTCAAAGCCTTTTGATTATTTATCTAATATAATTATTACTGACAACAACAGAAGTTTGAGTGTCTACTAAGCACACTATGTATACGATCTCATTTGATTTCCACCTCAATCCTATGAGGCATGCATCATTACTATTTCCATTTTGCAGACGAGGTAACTGAGTCTTAAAGCAGTTAAATGTCTTGACCAAGCAATGCAACTAACAAGGGAGAGTGTGCATCCAAACCCAGGTTTATTTGACTCAAATGTTCCTGTTTTGGCCACTACCTACACTGTCTCTGGGTCCTACAATACCCTCTCCCCCAGATCATCAAAAGGTTCACTCTGACAAACCTAACTCAGGAGCATGGCAGGCACAGGACAGAGAGGACAACTCTCTGCCTACAAACACAAAGTAGAAAGAGACTGAACCAAAGCCACCTCGGCCAGCCCATACTTTCCATCCCCAAAAATGAACCAGAAGGATCTAGCTATGTTCTAGAGGGATATTGTGAATGGGCAGCCAGAAGGTGTTAGAAGGAGACCCGTGGTTCTACTCTTGTATAACTCCTACTAATACAGATCTCCCTCTTCGGCTAATTTTCTCCTATAGGTCTGGAAGCAAAAGCCATTGAAAGAAAGGAGTTAAATTGGTGATCTTCAATTTAACTGAGTTCCTGGATTGCTTAGAGTTCTTTAGGTCCAAATTACCAATGCTGGCTTACTCCCTTTCAGAAAACACGTTAATATTTAGTGTTTCCAAGAGTTATGAAAAAAAGGGCAAAGATTCTAATGAAAACAGATTTTCTTTATCATAGCAACTCTGCTGAAACTAAGCATATTGTTAACCAGCAAGAGGGGAGGCACTGGAAGCAAATGAGACAACAGACCTTAGGAGGGCATGGGTGTATGAAGAGGCACTGAGAATGTGACCAAACCAATTTCAGTTCCTTTGATAACACTTCTTACCACAAACAAATTTTAGAGTTTAAGCCATACAAACAGCCACTTGCTCATACAACCTTATGCAAAGCAAAGCTGTAAAGAAGGCGATTCTAAAACATAAAACAAACCAATCACTATGAGAGACTAATAAAAAAACAAAGTATGCAGTTTCATCCTCCAATCCTGATCTTAAGAAATGCCTGCCAAAGCAAAGGACCTATTTCTAAGGCAAATGCAAGAAAATATCTATGCATAATTTTTTCCCCAGGGGACTCAGTTTCTTCCCTGAGGCTCACTATGATTTAGGAAATAATACCTATAACAAGATCTAAGTTTACTGAGCACTGACCATGTGTCACTATTTTGAGCATTCTGCATGTACTTATCAAAGGTATTTTTTGCAATGATTCAATAAGTAAGCAATATTATTATTTTCATTTTAAAGATGATGAAACTGATGTAGTAATATAAGTAATTTGTCCAAGATCATATAGTTATTACATGAGTGAGAATTTGAAACCTAGCCTAATGCTTGGTTTTAGCCACGCTTTTTTAAAAAAAATTTTTATTGAGTTAATGATAAGTTACAATCTTGTGAAATTTCAGTTGTACATTATTGTCTGTCAGTCATGTTGTAGGTACACCCCTTCACCCTTTGTGCCCAACCCCCACCCCCCCTTTCCCCTGGTAGCCACTAATCTGTTCTCTTTGTCTACATTTTTAAATTCCTCCTATGAGTGGAGTCATATAGAGATTGTCCTTCTCTATCTGGCTTATTGCACTTAACATAATTCCCTCAAGGTCCATCCATGTTGTTGCAAATGGGACGATTTTGTTCCTTTTTATGGCTCAGTAGTATTCCATTGTGAGTGTGTGTGTGTGTGTGTATATATATATACACACACACATACCACATCTTCTTTATCCAATCATCTGTTGATGGGCACTTAGGTTGCTTCCACGTCTTGGCTATTGTAAATAATGTTGCAGTGAACACTGGGGGGCATAGGACATTTGGAATTGCTGACTTCAAGCTCTCTGGATAGATACCCAGTAGTGGGATAGCTGGGTCGTATGGTAGTTCTATTTTTAATTTTTTGAGGAATCTCCATATCGTTTTCCATAGTGGCTGCACCAGTTTGCATTTCCACCAGCAGTGGATGAGGGTTCCTTTTTCTCTGCAACCTCTCTAACATTTGTTACTATTAGTTTTAGATATTTTTGTCATTCTAATGAGTGTAAGGTGATATCTTAGTGTAGTGTTGATTTGCATTTCCCTGATGATCAACGATGATGAACATCTTTTCATGTGCCTATTGGCCATCCATATATCTTCTTTGGAGAAATGTCTGTTCACGTCTCCTGCCCATTTTTTGATCCGGTTGATTTTTTGTTGTTGAGTTGTGTGAGTTCTTTATATATTATGGATATTAACCCTTTGTCAGAAGTATGACTTGCAAATATTTTTTCCCAGTTAGTGGGTTGTTTTTTTGTTTCAATCCTGTTTTCATTTGCCTTGAAGAAGCTCTTTAGTCTGATGAAGTCCAATTTGTTTATTCTTTCTATTGTTTCCCTTCTCTGAGAAGACACGGTGTCCGAAAAGATCCTTTTAATACTGATGTCAAAGAGTGTACTGCCTACGTTTTCTTCTAGAAGCCTTATGGTTTCAGGTCTCACCTTTAGGTCTTTGATCCACTTTGAGTTTATTTTGGTGAATGGTGAGAAAGAACGGTCAATTTTCATTCTTCTCCATGTGGCTTTCCAGTTTTTCCAGCACCATTTGTTGAAAAGCCTGTCCTTTCTCCATTGTATGCCCTCAGCTCCTTTGTCGAAGATTAGCTGTCCACAGATATGTGGTTTTATTTCTGGGCTTTGAATTCTGTTCCATTGATCTGTGCACCTGTTTTTCTACCAGTACCATGCTGCTTTGATTACTGTAGCTTTGCAGTATGTTTTGAAGTCAGGGATTGTGATGCCTCCCGTTTTGTTCTTTTTCCTCAGGATAGCTTTAGCAATTCAGAGTCTTTTGTTGCCCCATACAAATTTTAGGATTCTTTGTTCTAATTCTGTAAAGAACGTCATTGGGATTCTGATTGGGATAGCGTTGAATCTGTAGATTGCTTTAGGTAGAATGGACATTTTAACTAGGTTTATTCTTCCGATCCATGTACATGGAATGTCTTTCCATCTCTTTATGTCGTCATCTATTTCTTTCAGAACAGCCTTGTAATTTTCACTGTATAGGTCTTTCACTTCCTTAGTTAAATTCACCCCAAGGTATTTTATTGTTTTTGTAGCGATTGTGAATGGCATTGTGTTCTTGAGTCCTTTTTCTGTTAGTTCGTTATTAGAGTATAGAAATACTACTGATTTATGCAAATTGATTTTATACCCTGCAACTTTGCTGTAGTTGTTGATTACTTCGAAAAGTTTTCCAATGGAGTCTTTGGGGTGTTCTACACATAAGATCATGTCGTCTGCAAACAGTGAGAGTTTCACTTCTTCCCTATTTGGATTTCTTTTATTCCTTTTTCTTGCCTAATTGCCCTGGTCAGGACCTCTAGTACTATCTTAAATAAGAGTGGTGATAGAGGGCATCCTTGTCTTGTTCCTGTTTTCAGGGGGATGGCACTCAGTTTTTGCCCATTGAGTATGATGTCGGCTGTGGGTTGTCATATATGGCCTTGATTATGTTGAGGTAGTTCCCTTGTATCCCCATTTTGCTCAGAGTTTTTATCAGAAACGGCTGTTGGATCTTGTCAAATGCTTTCTCTGAATCTATTGAGATGATCATGTGGTTTTTATTCCTCACTTTGTTGATGTGGTGTATCACGTTGATTGATTTGTGGATGTTGAACCATCCCTGTGTCCCTGGTATGAATCCCACTTGATCATGATGTATGATCCTTCTGATGAATTGCTGAATTCGGGTTGCCAAAATTTTGTTGAGAATTTTTGCATCTATGTTCATCAGCGATATTGGCCTGTAGTTCTCTTTTTCCGTGCTATCCTTGTCAGGCTTTGGTATCAGCGTGATGTTGGCCTCATAGAATGTGTTAGGAAGTGTTCCATCCTCCCCAATTTTTTGGAATAGCTTGAAAAGGATAGGTATTAAATCCTCTATGAAAGTTTGGTAGTATTCCCCAGGAAAGCCATCTGGTCCTGGGGTTTTATTCTTTGGGATGCTTTTGGTTGCTGTTTCAGTCTCTTTCCTTGTGACTGGTCTGTTCAAATTGTCTGCTTCTTCTTGAGTGAGCTTTGGGAGATTGTAGGAGTCCAAGAATTTATCCATTTCCTCTAGGTTATCCATTTTGTTGGCATATAGTTTTTCTTAGTATTCTCTTATAATCTGTTGTTTTTCCTCGGAGTCTGTTGTTATTTCTCCTCTTTCATTTCTGATTTTGTTTATTTGAGCTTTCTCCCTTTTTTTCTTTGTAAGTCTGGCTAGGGGTTTGTCAATTTTATTTATCTTCTCAAAGAACAAGTTCTTTGTTTCATTGATCCTTTCTACTGCCATTTTTGTTTCAGTAGCATTTATTTCTGCTGTGATTTTTAGTATTTCTCTCCTTCTGCTGACTTTGGGCTTTGTTTGTTCTTCCTTCTCTAATTCAGTTAGGTGTAGTTTAAGATTGCTTATTTGGGATTTTTCTTGTTTGTTAAGATGTGCCTGTATTGCAATGAATTTATCTCTTAATACAGTTTTGCTGTATCCCATATGGGTTAGTATGGCATGTTATCATTTTCATTTGTCTCCAGGTATTTTTTTATTTCTTCTTTAATTTCTTCAATGATCCATTGCTTGTTCAACAGCATATTGTTTAGTCTCCACATCCTTGTGCCTTTCTCACCTTTTTTCTAGTAATTAATTTCTAGCTTTATAGCATTATGATCGGAGAAGATGCTTGTTATTATTTCAATTTTTTTAACTTTGTAGAGGCTTGCCTTGTTTCCCAACATATGGTCTATCCTTGAGAATGTTCCATGAGCACTTGAGAAGAATGTGTCTTCTGCTGTTTTTGGATGAAGTGCTCTATATATTTCTATTAAGTCCAACTGTTTTAGCTTTTCATTTAGCTCCACTGTTTCCTTGCTGATTTTCTGTCTCGATGATCTGTCCATTGATGTGAGTGGGGTGTTGAGGTCCCCTACTAGTATCGTGTTATTTTTGATATCTTCTTTTAGGTTTGGTAATAGTTGCTTTATGAACTTTGCTGCTCCTGTGCTGGGTGCATAGACATTTATAAGCATTATTTCTTCTTGATGAAGTGTCCCTTTGATATTATATATTGTCCCTCTGTGTCTCTCTTTACCTGCCTTATTTTGAAGTCTGTCTTGTCTGATATAAGTATTGTGATACCTGCTTTCTTTTGTTTGCTATTAGCTTGGAGTATTGTCTTCCACCCCTTCACTCTGAGCCTGTTTGTCCTTGGGGCTGAGGTGTGTTTCCTGGAGGCAACAGATTGTTGGATCTTGTTCTTTAATCCATTTTGCTACTCTGTGTCTTTTTATTGGAGAGTTCAATCCGTTTACATTGAGGGTGATGATTGATGCATGAGGGCTTAATGCTGTCATTCTGTCACTCATTATCCAGTTTTCCTTTGTTTCTCATCCTGTGTGTTTTAGCCTACCCATTGACTTTTGCAATTTCTTATACTGGGTTTCTTAGATTTTTCCTTATTTATGGTTTGTGTCTCTGTTCTATTTTTTAGTTTAGTGGCTACCCTGAAGTTTGTATTCAGAATCTTGTGTACAATATATAATCCATTTTCTGGTGGTCTCTTACTTACTTGGCCTAGCCTGATTTAGTCTCTTTCCTCTTCCCCTCCTAAATTATTATTTTCATGTCTTATTCCAACTCGTGTTGTGAGTTTGTGGTTAGAGTGATAAGATCACCTTTGCTTTGGTGGTTTCCTTCCCTCTATCCTAATGCTATAGTTGAATATTTGCTATCCTATTCTGATTCTATTTGTCTCCCTACTCTGTGATTTCTGACCCCTTTCTCCTTTTTTTGTTTTTTCAGGTGTGAGAGCCTTCTTGAGGATTTCTTGTTGGAAGTTTTTTTTTTACAAAGACCCTTAGCTTTTGTTTGTCTCGAAAAGATTTAATTTCTCCCTCACACCTGAAGGATATTTTTGCTGGATAGAGTATTTTTGGCTGAAGATTTTTATCCTTTACAGTTTTGAATATGTCATTCCATTCTCTCCTAGCTTGTAAGGTTTCGGTAGAGAAATCCGCTGAAAGTCTGATACGAGTTCTTTCGTAGATTATTTTCTTCTGTCTTGCTGCCCTGAGTATTGTCATTCATTTTTGCCATTTTTACTACTATATGCCTTGCAGTAGGTCTTTTTACATTGAGAAATCTAGGAGATCTGAAAGCTTCCTCCACACACCTTTCACCCTCAATCCCTAGATTTGGGAAATGTTCTTCTATTATTTCTTTGAGCACTCCTTCTGTTCCATTTTCCTTTTCCACACCCTCAAGAATTCTGATAATTCTTAAATTGGATTTTCTCATTGAATTGGCTATTTCTCTGAGATTTTCTTCATTGTTTTTAATTCATAGTTCTCTTTCTTCCTCTGTCTGGAGCCATTCAGCCTGTCTATCTTCGATTATGCTAATTTGCTCCTCTATGATATCTACACATGCATTCACGGAATCCATATTCTGTTTTATCTGATCCATTGTATTCTTCATCTCTAGTATTTCTGATTGACTCTTCTTTATAATTTCAATCTCTTTCGTGAAGTAACTCTAGAACTCGTTGACTTGTTTCTCTATATTTCCCTTTACCTCATTGAGTTTTTTGATGATAGCTACTCTAAACTTATTTTCACTTAGTTTACCTATTTCCAAGTCCTCAGGCCTTAATTCTGTGTTTTTATTGCTTTCCTTCTGGTCTGGAGCTTTCATAAATTGCTGGATGGTAGAGGAGCGGTTTTTGCACACGATGCTAGTATTCGGTTGCAGTTACAGCCTGTCACCACTAGATGGGGGTCGAAAGCCACGCATTCTGAGCCCTCCGCCTTCAGCCACGATAGCGGCATGCAGCACAGGTTGGGGGAGGAGGGGCACTTTCTCTCACGCGCAGACCTGGATTGGATCAGCTCTCACTTTCTGGTCTCCCGGGGCCCTGGTTTGATGGGGTCCCCGCACACACGAAAGCTTTCCCCCATTAGAGGGTTTCCACTGCACAGGTGGTGGGAGTCCTGGATGATCCTGTGGACACATGGCCCCTCCCCCGCTCCTTCCCTCACCCGCAGCAGCGATCCCAGTCTCTAGGGGAGGGAGTGAAGTTCTCTCTTACCCTGGTCCAGCTCCTCCAAGGGCAGCTCCCGCCTCTCTGCCCTCCATCGTTTGGCTGCTGTGGGTCTCTGATTATTAGAATTACTGGTTGAAATTCAGTTGCTTGTGTTTTGGTTGTAGTTTGGAGGGGAGAGAGTCCCAGGTGAGCCCACCCCGCCATGTTGCTGACATCACTGCCTTAGGCCATGCTTTTAACCATTAAACTGTACTACTTCTTAGCTCAAAAATGGTTATTTTTCTCAGTAGAACAGAGCTTATGATCAGAAATTATTTTAAAATTCAACCAAGGCTAAACACAACCTGGTATACTGGATTGGATGCTAGAATAGAAAAAAGATATTTTGAGGGTAGTGTAACGAGAGGAAACCGGGTGAAGGGTATTACGGGGATTCTCTGAAATCTTTATCTTTGCAACTTTTCTATAAATCTAAAATTATTCCAAAATAAAGTTTATTTTAAAAATTCAAAACTATAATTCTACATGATAACAGAGCTGGTATCTCTAACAAGTGATGACAGGAGAGAAAGACAGTGAAAGGATTTTCCTCCAAATTAAGAGAGATTTAAGAGACATAACAATCACTGTATTATTAAAGTATGGACTTTGTTTAGATCCCAGTTCAAACAAATCAACTGCAGAAGGATGTTCTTGGGACAAATGGGAAAATCTTATTACGGACTGGGAAGGAGGTGACGTCAAAGAATAATCACTCATTTTGTTAGATGTGATAATACCATGTGGTTATACAAGAAAATGTCCATATTATCAGAGACCAAGTCTGAAATAATTTGAGATGAAATACCCTAATGTCTGGGATTTGCTTTTAAATGCTTAAGTAAATTAAGAGAGAAGAAAGACCTCGAATAGCCAAAGCAATCTTGAGAAAGAAGAACAAAGCTGGAGGCATCATGCTCCATGATTTCAAACTATATTACAAAGCTACAGCAATTAAAGCAGCATGGTATTGGCTTTAAATCAGACATGCAGGTCAATGGAACAGAATAGAGAGCCAAGAAATAAACCCATGCATATATGGTCACTTAATTTATGACAAAGGAGCCAAGAATATACAATGGTAAAAGGAAAGTCTCTTCAATAAATGGTGCTGGGGAAACTAGACAGCCACATGCAAAAGAAGAAACTGAACCCTTATCTTACACCATACACAAAAACTCACTGAAAAATAGATTAAAGACTTGAACATAAGACCTGAAACCATAAAACTCCTCAAAGTAAACATGGGCTGTAAACAACCTGACGTTGGTCTTGGTGATGATCTTTTGGATTTGACATCAAAAGCAAAGGCTTCATTCTTTTTGTTGCAATTGTAAATGGGATTGTATTCCTAATTTTTTTTTCTGCTACTTCGTTGTTAGTGTATAGAAACACAATTGATTTTTGTATGTTGATTCTGTATCCTGTCACTTGACTGTATTCATTTATTATTTCTAAAAGTTTTATCATGGATTCTTTAGGGTTTTCTATATATAAAATCATGTTGTCTGCAAAGAGTGACACTTTCACTTCTTTTCCAATTTGGATCCCTTTTATTTCTTTTTCTTGCCTGATTCCGCTGGCTAGGACTTTCAATACTATGTTAAATAACAGGGGTGAAAGTGGCATCCTTGTCTGGTTCCTGTTCTTAGAGGGATAGCTTTCAGTTCTTCTCCGGTGAGAATGATATTTGCTGTGGGTTTGTCATAAAATACCTAGGAATAAACTTAACCAAAGAGGTGAAAGATCTGTACACTGAAAACTATAAAACATTGTTGAAAGAAACTGAAGAAGACACAAAGAAATGGAAAGATATTCCGTGCTCTTGGATTGGAAGAATTAACATCATTAAAATGTCCATACTTCCTAAAGCAATCTATGGATTCAACTCAATCCCTATCAAAGTTCCAACAACATTTTTCACAGAAATAGAACAAAGAATCCTAAAATTTATATGGAACAACAAAAGACCCCGAATAGCCAAAGGGTTCCTGAGAGAAAAGAACAAAGCTGGAGGTATCACACTCCCTGATTTCAAAATATACTAAAAGACACAGTAACTAAAACAGCATGGTACTGACACAAAAACAGACACACAGATCAATGGAACAGAATCCAGAGCCCAGAAATAAATCCACACATTTATGGACAGCTAATATTCTACAACAGAGACAAGAGCATACAATGGAGAAAGGAGTCTCTTCAATAAATGGTGTTGGCAAAACTGGACAGCCACAAGCAAAAGAATGAAAGTAGACCATTATCTTACACCATGCACAAAAATCAACTCAAAATGGATTAAAGACTTGAATGTAAGACCCAAAACCATGAAAATTCTAGAAGAAAACATAGGTAGTATGTGCTTTGACATCGGTCTTAGCAGCATATTTTCAAGTACCATGTCTGACCGGGCAAGGGAAACAAAAGAAAAAATGAACATGAAACTAAAAAGCTTCTGCACAGCAAAGGAAATCATCAACAAAACGAAAAGACAATCTAACAATTGGGAGAAGATATTTGCAAACCATGTATCAGATAAGGGGTTAGTATCCCAAATATACAAAGAACTCATACATCTCAACAACAAAAAAACCAACCACCCAATTAAAAAATGGGCAGAAAAATCTGAACAGAGATTTCTCCAAAGAAGATATATGGATGGCCAACAGGCATATGGCAAGATGCTCAACATCATTAGCTATGAGGGAAATGCAAATCAATACTACAATGAGGTATCACCTCACTCCGGTCAGAATGGCTATAATTAATAAGACAGGAAACAACAAGTGTTGGAGAGGATGTGGAGAGAAGGGAACCCTCGTACACTGCTGGTGGGAGTGCAAACTGCTGCAGCCACTATGGAAAACAGTATGGAGTATCTGCAGGAAATTAAGAATAGATCTCCCATATGATCCAGCTATTCCACTGCTGGGTATTTATCCAAAGAACTTGAAAACACAAATGCATAAAGATACATGTATCCTATGTTCATTGCAGCATTATTCACAATAGCCAAGACTTGGAAGCAACCTAGGTGCCCATCAAGGGACGAATGGATAAAGAAGATGTGGTAAACATACACAATGGAATACTACTCAGCCATAAGAAATGATGAAATCCGGCCATGTGTGACAACATGGATGGACCTTGAGGGTATTATGCTAAGTGAAATAAATCAGAGGGAGAACGTCAAATACCATTACGATCTCACTCATAAGGAGAAGATAAAAATAATGATGAACAATCACATAGCAACAGAGATTGGATTGGTGGTTACCATAGGGGAAGGGGGGAGGGGGAAGGCAAAAGGGGTGATTAGGCACATGTGTGGTGATGGACTATAATTAGTTTTTGGGTGGTGAACATGATGTAATCCACACAGAGTTCAAAATATATTACAATGTACATCTGAAAGCTATATAATGTTATAATCCAACGTTACTGCAATTTAAAAAAAGAAAGAAAAGGCTTCAAAATAAAAATAAATAAGCGGGACTACCATAAACAAAAAAGCTTCTGCACAGCAAGCCATCAATAAAATGAAAAGACAACCTAGGGAATGGAAGAAAATATTTGCAAAACATATATCTAATAAGGGGTTAATATTCAAAATACATAAAGAACTCATACAACTCAACAGCAAAGAAACAAACAATCTGATTAACAAATAGGCAGAGGAACTGAATAGATATTTTTCCAGAGGAGACATACAGATGGTCAATAGGTACATGAAAAGGTGCTCAACATCACTAATCATCAAAATCACAATGACGTTCTACCTCACACCCCTTAGAATGGCTATTATCAAAAAGACAGATAATAAGTATTGGCAAGGATGTGGAGAAAAGGCAATCCTTGTGCACTGCTGGTGGAAATGTAAATTGGCATAGCCACTATGGAAAGCTGTATGGAGATTCCTCAAAAAATTAAACATAGAGCTCCCAGATGATGCAGCAATTCCACTTCTGGGTACTTATCCAAAGGAAATGAAAACACTGACTCAAAAAGATATCTGCAGCCCCATGTTCACTGCAACACTATTTATATAGCCAAGACATGGAACCAACCTGTGTCCATCAACGGATGAATGGATAAAGAAAATGTGGTCTGTATATGTATATGTACACACAGACACACACACAGGAATATTATTCAGCCATAAAAAAAGAATGAAATCTTGCCATCTGCAACAACATGAATGGACCTTGAGGGTGTTAATGCTAAGTGAGATAAGTCAAACAGAGAAAGACAAATATTGTACGATATCACTTATATGTGGAATCTCTAAAAAAAACACAACTGAACATATAGATACAGAGAACAGATTGGTGGTTGTCAGAGGCAGGATCTGGGTGAAATGGGTGAAGGTGGTCAGAAGGTACAAACTTCCAGTTATAAAATAAATAAGTCATGAGAATGTAATGTACAGCATGGTGACTATAGTTAATACTACTACTTGCATATCTGAAGATTGTTAAGAGAGCAAATCTTAACTATTCTTATCACAAGAGAAAAAAACTTCTAACTATGGTGACAGCTGTTAACTAGACTTATTGTGGCGATCATTTTGCAATATATACAAATATTGAATCATTATGTTGTACACTTGAAACTAGTATGTTATATGTCAATTATATCTCAATTTAAAAAAGATAAAAGGATATATGAAGCAAATATGGCAATATAACAAAGTCTGAGTAATGAGCTACAGATTCATTTCTTCCATTTTTATATTAGATCATCTTCATAATAAAATTTTTTTAAGTTAAAAAAAAAGTCAACCAATGGGGATGAAAACAAATGTGACTTCCTTGAAGTCAGAACACAATACCCTGATACCAGTAACAAAAATAGCACAGCATGCAATGACAGGACAAGAGGAGGTCTGGGGCAGGATTCCCAGGTTTACTGAGTACTTCTTCTAATGAGGACTCTGAGGATGTCACATCTGAGAGATGTTAAGTAACTTGCCCAAGATCACACAGGGTACACTAAAGGATATGTTAAATTTCAAAAGGAGGACATGGGAAGAGAGGAGAAGAGAATATTTCAGGTGGAGAAAAAAGAAATAGCACAAAGGCATGGAAAGGTGAAAAGCTGACTCAGAGACCAATGGGTAGCCTCATTTTATGAAAACATAGTGGGAACAGAGGAAGAGCGGGAGACAAGGCATCAAGGCAGTTTAGGGATATATTTTGAAGACTTGTCAATGCCAGGCTAAGAATTCACGTGACATGTGATTAAAGAGCCATAAATGGTTTGGATTCAGGGAGGAGGGAGTTATAAGCCTGGAGACAGCCAGTTATAGGAGACAGTCCAGGAAGCAAGATGCACCATGGAGGAGGGGGGGAGAAGACTTCAGAGTGGAGGTGGAGACTTCATAATCTGTCACATAAAAAAGTGCAGAGAAAAAAACAAAACAACCAGAAAAGCACATGCACCTAAACAGGAAATTCTTTTGCAAGGACCTAGCCAGATCATGCCCCAGTGAAGACCACTTCAAACTCTCAGAACTCTCAAATCACCTACCCCACCCTCCTTTCCTATCCTCTCCTATTGTGGAGAAAACAGAAGTCATGTGAAAGAAGCCACCTCAACTGTCTACAAGCCCTTGTTTTCACTATTCCCCCCACTTTGTTCAGGATGACTTCTGGTTCCAATGGAATTTAATAAAAGGCACAAAATAATGCTGATTCTACATTAATGTCATCTTGCTGTAGTCGTAGTAATAACAACAGTAACTACGGTGTTATTGCTTTACATATTATTTCATTTAATCCTCAGAACACCCTGTGAAATAAGTGGCATCCCTATTTTGCAGAAGTAGAAACCAAGGTCTACAGTTGGTGACAGGACTGTGATTTGAATGGGTACACCATGTCTTCAGCTCCCTAGTCTGTACTCACTCTACCATATTGTCTCTCTAAAAGTCTATCAACAAGAAAATAGATATAAAAAGTTGTGATCTCTTCAATGGAATGCTATATAGCTACAAAAGAAAAGTAATTCAGTAAAGCTACATAAATCCACAAGAATAAACCAAAAAATTAATGTTGGGTGAAAAGCACAACTTGTATAGTAACACCAATAGTATACACTACATAAAATCTAAAACGAAACTACCCCATCTACTGTTAAGAATACATAAATGTGTAGCAAAAGTAGAAAGACATGCACAGAAGTGATACATACCAAATTCAGGAAAGTGGTTTCCTTATGGAGAAAAAACAGGAGGAAGGAAAATAATTGGAAGAGGAAGATTTCAACTATATTTGTAATGTTTTATTTCTTAAAGGTGATGCATATTTGGAGGTTCCTTCTATTCAATTCGATACTTTCACATTTTTTTTTTAAAAAGAAGGATGAAGATACAAAGCAGACCTTATCTTAGAGCAGATTTTAAGTCCACAAGTTTCAAAGCACTGTGTCTGCCCCCATGTGGCTCTGTAAGATATTACATGCACACAATTTTCAGGAAACGAAAGTTTAAAAAGGGGCATTGTTAAATCTCAGGTACAACAGCACATGAATGTAACTCATAGTGAAAGCCTGAGTAGTCGCCACTTGACATGCAATCAATATTTAAAAACATATCTTACCACTTCTAAACAATACTTACTACAACAGAAGACCTAAACCACTAAGCTAGATGCAAAAGAATGAAATTGGATCCCATCTTACACCACTCACAAAAATTAACTCAAAATAGATTAATGACTTGAATGCAAGACCTGAAACTGTAAAACTCCTAGAAGAAAAGTAGGGGACAAGCAACTTGGTATCAGTCTTAGCAATGATTTTTTTGAATAAGATACCAAAAGCACAAGCAACAAAAGTAAAGATAAACAAGTGGGACTACATCAAACTAAAAAGCTTCTGCACAGCAAAGGAAACCTCAACAAAGTGAAAAGGCAAACTATGGAATGGGAGAAAATATTTCTAGACCATATATCTAATAGAGTGTTAATATCCAAAAAATGTAAGAACTCATACAACTCAAGAGCAAAAAACCAATCGAATTAAAAAATGGGCAAAGGACCTAAGTAGACATTTTTCTAAAGAAGACATATAAATGGCCGACAAGTACATGTAAAAGTGCTCAACATCACTAGTTAACAGAGAAATGCAAATCAAAACCACAATGAGATATCACCTCACACCTATTAGAATGGCTGTTATAAAAAAGACAAATAACAAGTGTTGGCCAAGATGTGGAGAAAAGGGAACCTTTGTGCACTGTTGTTGGGAATGTACATTGGTGCAGCCACTACCGAAAAGAGTATGGAAGTTCCTCAAAAAATTAAAATAGAACTACCATACAATCCAGCAATTCCACTTCTGGGTACTTATTCGAAGGAAATGAAAATACTAACTCAAAAAGGTATCTGTACCCCTACGTTCATTACAGCATTATTTACAATAGCCAAGACATGGAAACAACCTAAATGTCCATCGATGGATGAGGAATGGATGAAGAAAATGTGATAAGTATATACATATATATATATACACACAGGCATACCTCAGAGATATTGCAGGTTTGGTTCCAGACCGCCATCGCAAAGCAAATATCACAATAAAGTGAGTCACATGAATTTTTTGGTTTCTCAGTGCACATAAATGTTTACATTCTACTATAATCTATTACAGGTGTCAAAAAACAATGTACGTATCTTAATTAAAAATTATTGTTAAAAAATGCTATCATCTGAGCAATATATACGTTTCAAAACACTGTACACTTTAAAATTACACAATGTTATATGTCAATTATATCTCAATAAAGCTGGAAAAATAAAAATTAAAAAACACTATTCTAGGAAACTCACTCAAAGGAAGACGATAATGAGAAAGTTATTGGATATAAACTATAAGGGAAAAGGATCATTGTAAGATACAGTAGAGACAGTAAGATTAAATAAATCATAAGACTAGCAAAAACAGATGAGAAGGGCTGGCTTTCAGATACAATTACCTTAATTGGTAAATGACCACCGGGTGTATAGACTTCAAAACCCAGAAATAAACAAGCAGAAAGAATACAGTAAAAAGAAATCCTGCTCACAGCATTGTTTAGTTTGTAGAATTTAGTACTTTTAATAGCAAACTTTACTAAAGACAAACACCTCTTTTCTGAGTATCCAGGTTAGAGAGAAATAAACCTAAAAATCATACCACAGCGAATCTTAGATGTATAGGAACAAGTCCTTGTGTAAAATTATTTGCATAGATGCATTACTTGTATGGTGAAGATACTAGATAACTGGCATGCTTAATTATGTTCTATTTAACATTTGCGGGGAGGGGGAGCTGAAAATTGTACAGCAGTTCCCACTATGTCCTTTATGTTGATCAAAGGCATCTCTCATCCCCTGGCTGCCCAAGCTCACATCTAGAAGTCATCTTCTTTCTCACCAACCCAGTCAGCGATTGTCGATTTAATGTATGAAATGTCTCTTCCATTCCTTTCTTGATTTACATATACATGCTTTAAAGCCCTCGCTACCCCACATACTGCATACCCAGCTGATGTCCTTGACCCTCACATTCTCCCTTCCATAAGAGGCCTCAGCTTACAGGGGTTAAGAGGCAGGACTTAGAGTCAATCAGGCTTGAACTCAGATGCCAGCTTTGGTACTTAGTAGCTGTTTCTTTTATTTCTAAAAAGGGGACGGTTAAACCCCTACCCTCCAGAGTTGCTACAAAAATTACATGAATTGATGGAGGTAAAGTGGCACACAGGAAGTTCAATAAAAAACAAATATCACCATCATCATCAGTATTTCTCCTTTTCCTCACTGCTGTCCAAGTTTTTTTTTTTAAATGCAAATCTGATCATATTATGTCTCAGTTTAAAAGACTTCAACAAGATGTCCCTTTTATATGGGATAAAGTTCAAAGACCTTGGCATGACATGAAACACAACCCTCCACAACCTACGTACCTGCCGGGCCTCACTCCCAGTCACTTTTCCCCTTCCTGCAGTGAGTCCTTTCCCCAGCCATGGTTGCCCAGCTCAGCACACTCGTGCGTCTCCATGATTCTGCTGCTCCTTTACCTGTGATGAACTTCCAACTCCCTCCTCATATCCAGCTCTTAGCCAAGTCCATATTCCCACACCGTTTCCATTTTGTGGAGCCTTTCAGAGCTCCCCAAGGAGATGGTGGAAGCTGACCTCTCCTCTGGTCTCTTCCTGAACTTCTGGCAAATCTACTCTGTTGCACTTGCCATACTGTAATGGTCACATGTTGGTCTGTCTCCCTCACTGAAAATAAGAGATACTCAGAGCCTGCAAAACAGTAGGTATACAAAGAAATGTTTGCTGAACGACTGAAGTTCAGAAATTTCACAGAAACATCAGAGTATTTATAGATTTTTTTAAAAGTATCTCACAAAATTATGATACTTTTTCTTACTAATATATACACAAACACATATTTACACGCATGCACATACACTGAAGTTTACCCAAAAAAAGTCCTTGGTTCACAGTGATACAGAATTTGCTGGATGCTGGAACAGGTAGCTGGCTTCCTATGAAAAGGTCTTACCACAGTGAAAATTTTTTTTTTTTAAAGATTTTATTTTTTTCCTTTTCTCCCCAAAGCCCCCCAGTACATAGTTGTATATTCTTCGTTGTCTGTCCTTCTAGTTGTGGCATGTGGGACGCTGCCTCAGCGTGGTTTGATGAGCAGCGCCATGTCCACACCCAGGATTCGAACCAACGAAACACTGGGCCGCCTGCAGCGGAGTGCGCGAACTTAACCACTCGGCCACGGGGCCAGCCCCCACAGTGAAATTTTAAAAACTTAAAGTTTGACCTTCAGTTTCTTAAGCTCAGCAATCCAGTTTTGTCAGTATATCAAAAGTGGCTCCATCTCAGGAGTTCTCATTAACCAAGTTTTAAAGCTGATGTGTAAAACCAGAAATCCAACTTCTAACTGCCAGGCAAACGAAAATATTTAGCTTTCTTAAGTAGCATGTTCTCTCTCTAGCTTTAGACCAAAGGAAACGTCAGAAGGCTGTTTGGTGTGCAAAAATCAGAAAAACGGGAGTTATGCCATCTGAATATTCGGTGACATCAGACTAGGATGGCCGGATGTACTGCCCTCCACAAGGGGCATGGGCTGGCAGTGCAGACACGGTCCTCAGGCCTGGGGGGCCATGGCTGCCTCGCTTGGTGCCTTGGCTGCCAAGCCTCACCTCTGTGACTCTCCTTTGGTTTGCTTGTTCCAGGTTCACATTTTTCTTTATATATACATTCAAGGTCACTTCATCCCCTTTAGGTGACTATAGATCTCTAATCTCATATTGATTTTAAAGTTTGATTTCCTTTCTTCCTAAATTTTTCTTGGGTTCCTTACTGGAGTACCCAAGCATGGTCAACAATACATAGGTATAAAGAACCTGGTTAAAAAGATTAAGATTATACTTTATTACATTCTCTAACTAAGGGCATCACTGGAATCCAAACATTGATACATTCTTCTGCTTATGTTTAACCATGTGCTTGGCATATAGCAGGTACCACAGTAGATATGTGTGGAATGAATAAAGAGGAAAATGTGAACAATATAAGATATTGAAAGGAATAAATAAAAGTTTCCCAAAAAAGAAATTTTTAAAAATTTACAAAAAAATTGATATTTTGAATGGGCACTTCTTTCAGCTCGACACACACAGGTTTCTAGGATGCAAACAATAGAAACCACCTTAGGTTAATTTTAAGCAGAAGGGAGACTCAATAAAGGATATCGTGTTGCTCAGAGAATCTCCAGGATCCACAAAGAACGGAGTTTGTAATGACATCCTGTCCACTGAGGGGAGTCTGTCACGAGACCTGCTTCTCTGGGCGCACACAGCACCACAGGACTTTTGATACCACCATCCCTGGACAGCGGGCCTTGCTGCTCACTCTGGATGCACTGCTGCCCATGAAAGCAGCTACAGCCATGCTCTCTAGACATTACTGCAGGCAGTTCCTAATCCTTTGCATCTCTGGCTCTCAAGTCAAAGTCGAGTGCAGGTGCACTGACAGCTGGAGCCCACACCACATGCCTGTGCCTCAGCTCATGAGAGGCTGTTGCTGCTCAGGTGGGAGCAAGATTCAGTATCCTGTTGAGATTCATAAGATGGAGAACCACCAAACAATGAGATTCCAACAAAAAAAGAATGATATAAATTAAAATCCCCCGCTCAAAAAAGAAATCAAATCTACTTCCACAGGTCAATTGTTCTTACTTGGTAGAGATTCAACTTCAGACTGCCAAGTGCTCTGCACAACTCAGGTCAGCCCCACAAGTGCAACAGACTCGACTCCTAGCTTGCTCCCCTGCCCCTTTGTCCAGCCCTACAGAGCAGAAGCCAGTGGGGAGGGTCTGGCGATTCTCTAGTTTTCTTCCAGGACAGAAGGGAAGGAAGCTAGTTAATGATAGTTACAAAAAATCCGCTCTTGAGGATGGTGATCAGGATAAGACTTGTTTCAATGTAACTAAAATGTTAATATCTAGTCATTTCTACAGAACTGGATTTAATTTGAGAGGCTAAAGGATCTGAATGCAAAACAGTCTAAAAGTTGACGGTGTTAAACAATGTCTTTAAAAACTGCTACAACTCTTCTACAGCTGATCTACCAAACCAGCATTGCTGCAGTGGGCCAGAGCAAATGCTGTATACTCTGCAGGCCCACGGTCTCTGCTGCGACCAGCCTGCCTGCTCTCGGGGCTCACAGGCAATGACAACAGTAATAAATGAGTGTGGCTGTGTTCCAAGAAAAGTTTATTTATGGACACTGATATTTGAATTTCATATAATTTTCACATCTTCCTTTTGTTTTCTCCACCATTTAAAAATGTCAAAACTATTCTTAACTCACAGGCTGTGGGCTAGATTGAGAAAACAGATTTTTCTTTATAAAATGCTAACTCAAACAAAATATTGGACATCACATTTCTTGAAGTGAATATCCAAAAGACCTACACAATCATAGCTTTCTAAAAGGACTGGGGCTAGGTTTACAATGATAGGAAAAACAGACTGTCAGCTTCCACTCTGCCTACATTGGCACAAATGACAGAATAAATAAACAGATCATCTGACTTGCATACGCCTGCTTGGCTGAGCCTCACTCCCCACAAGACGACCAGCACAGGGAGGAAGACTGTGGTTGCTAAACATCTGAGGAGGAAAAGGACTGCTGTGCCCAGGGAACAGAAGTACCCTCCCTTCTCCCCAAAGGACTCCCACCCCCCCATGTTGCTAGTATCCAACAATCGGGACTTCATCCTAAGCAAAACTCCAAATGAGGTATTTTATCTTTGACCTGACACCTGCAATGCTAACCATCCAGCTGCCCACCTTCAATCTCTCCCTCTAAATACAATACTAATCAATTTTTCCTTCTTCTTTGCTTACTAAGAAGTTATAAATTTCCTCAATTCTATTAAAGCTGTGGTAAAAAAAAAATCTGACAAACTAATTTAAACTAAACTATTAATGGTTAAAGTATAACTCCCCCCAAAATATCTTCACTTGACAGTTACCTTTAATATTTTCACTGGCAATATGGAAATTTCAACTACAGCAGGAGATATTTTTTGAGCAGAAAGAGCTTTCTGTGCCTCTCAAATCACGTCTAAGACCCACTTGGTGGAAAAAAAAATGCATTTGTAAACTAATAAATTTGGGGAAAGTAGATATTTGTTTTAGTTTATTGTGAACTGATACACTGGAAAATTTACTAGTTGGAGGGTCTTGAGACAGCTGCCTAAACACCAGGTCCTAATTTGTAATACAGCATACCCTGTAGATTCAAGGGGAAGTTCACAAACATACACTGCACAGCCTACCACAAAATAGGAACTCATAATCGGTAGTTATTATTGTGATAAATAAGGATATCTAAGAAACAGTTTAGGACTTGATCTGTAGAACACATGGGAGAAGACTTTAAAAGAATAGCACTTCTGTTTGCATTATGGAAAAAGAAAAGAGGGAGAAAAAGAAAAGGTGCATACAGAAATTCTTCCAGCTGTGGGGGTGGAGAGATAGAGTGTTTCTCCCTGCTTCTCTCACATGCAGACACACACACACACAAGCACACACACTAGCAACCTGTCAGAAAGTACTGATCTGGTCTGTATTAGTGAATTTGCTGCTTATTCAATTACAAGAACTGGGAAGGAAAATCAAGTACTATACCAATGTTGGTCACTGAATGGCGTGGCCTCAGTATACTACTACCAGGTCACAGGGAGGTCAAAAGAGTATCAGCTCTTAGTGTGTCTGCAGCAGACAGCCAAGATCCCCGACACAATTCCTTAAGCATATTGTAAGGCACTCCTGCAAGCAGATGCCAGGAGATCACGCCCTGTTCCTAATCTTTGCCCTGAGGGAACTATTCTAGCATGGGCCTCCCCTCACCCAGGTACACCAAAGGTTGTCCCCAAACCTCCAGCTCTTGACACTTTGCTATAGGTGGAAACTTCTTCTCCCTTTAATTAAACGACTGGGCAAAAATATGACCTTTGCTTTACAGACTTCAAAAATGAGGCTAACCCCTTTCAAAATCTCAATGATGTTTTTTGCAGAAACAGAAAAATCCATCCTAAAATTCGTATGGAATTTCAAGGGACTTCAAAAAGCCAAAACAATCTTTAAAAAGACAAAGTCAGAGGTCTCACACTTCCTGATTTTAAAACTACAAAGTTCCAGTAATCAAAACAGTGTGGTGCTGGCATAAAAACAGACACACAGACCAATGGAAGAAAACTGAGAGCCTAGAAATAAACCCTCACAAATATGGTCAAATGATTTTTGACAAGGGTGCCAAGACCATTCAACGGGGAAAGGAAAGTCTTTTCAACAAAAGGTGATGGAAAAAATATATATCCACAAGCAAAAGAATGGAGTTAGACCCTCATTTCATATCATATACAGAAAATAAACTCTGAATGGAACAAATAAAACTCAGAAGAAAACACAGGGGAAAGGCTTCATGACATTAAATTTGGCAATGACTTCTTGGACATGAAATCTTGGATACATATACACCAAAAGCACAGGCAACAAAAGTAAAAATAGATAAATGGCATGACATCAACAATAAAAACTGTGCATCAAAGGACTCAATCAACAGAATTAAAAAACAACCCATGGAAGAAAATATTTGCAAATCATTTATCTAATAAGGAGTTAATATCCAGAATCTATAAAAAACCTCTCACAACTCAATAACAACAAAAAACCAACCAGATTAAAAAATGGGCAAAGGACTTGAGTAGACTATTCTCCACAGAAGATATACAAGTGGCCAATAAGTACGTGAAAAGATGCTCAACATCACCAATCATTACAGAAATGCAAATCAAAACCACAACAAGATACCATCTCATACCCATTAGGATGGCTAATCACCAAAGAAAAAGAAAAGAACAAATGTTGGGGATGTGGACAAACTGGAATCCTTTTGCACTCTTGGTGGGAATATAAAATGGTGCAGTGGCTATGTAAAACAGTACGTCAGTGCTCAAAAAAATAAAAAATAAGGGCTGGCCCAGTGGCATAGTGGTTAAGTTCCCATGCTCCACTTCGGCATCCAGGGTTCGCCAGTTCAGATCCCGGGCACGGATCTATGCATCACTCATCAAGCCATGGTGTGGCAGGTGTCCCACATATAAAATAGAGGAAGATGGGCACAGATGTTAGCTCAGGACCAATCTTCCTCAGCAAAACAAGGAGGATTGGAAGCAGATGTTAGTTGAGGGCTAATCTTCCTCATCAAAAAAATGAATAAATAAATAAAAATAAATAAGAAATAGATTTACCGTATGACTCAACAATTTAATTCTGGGTATATACATAAAAGAATTGAATACAGAGATGCTAACAGATACTTGTACACTCAAGTTCATAGTAGCATTATTCATGATGGCCAAGAGGTGGAAGCAACTCAAGTGTCCACTGACGGATGAATAGATAAACAAAATGTGATACATACGTACAATGGAGTATTACTCAACCTTAAAAAGGAAGGAAATTCTGACACATGCTACAACATGGATGAACCTTAAGGAAATTACACTAAGTGCCATAAGCTAGACCCAAAAAGACAAATACTATATGATGCCACTTACATGAGGTACCTAGAGTAGTCAAATCTATAGAGAGAAAGTAGAATGATGGCTACCAGAGGCCGGGGGAAAAGGGAGAATAGAGGGTTATAGCTTAATGGGCAGAGTTTCAGTTTTGCAAGATGAAAAGAGTTCTGGAGATGAAAGCACAACAATATGAATGTACTTAATGTCACTGAACTATACACTTAAAAATGTTCAAGATTGTAAATTTTATCTTATATGTATTTCACCATGATTTAAAAAAATGAGGCTAGAAGCTGCAAAATGAGGACCCTGAAGGATTATACAAGACTCTAATTCTAATTCTTTTCATTTTTCAGACAAAAGAATAAAATTGAAGTCCCGTAGGTAAAAGAGCCAAGAGCAGGACCCAGGTACACTTACTGCCAGCACACAGCTTTACAAAAAAAAAAAGTAAGGATAATGGGAAAAGATTGAAAGACAGGAGTTAAGTGGGACAAAGACGACAAAGTAGGCAGAATCAAAGGAAGAAAGAGAATGAAGGGGAAATTCCAAGAACATTTTAAAACAATTTCTGTCTTGCTGGAATAGAAGTCTGAAAGTATCATTTATCTTGTTCGGGGTAGAGTTGAGGTCTGTGGAAATTCCCATATAAGGCAGTTTGCTCATGGTTATTTCCTCAAGCAGACATTACAGCTCTCCAACTGAAAAAGGCATTACGCACTGGAGAGAAAAGAATTCTTTGGCAATGACATGTATATATACATTAAAGGCTGTGGTTTCTGTTCTTAATGGTTAGTAGATTTGCCAGGACATGTCATCCCCACGCCCAAATATGGTTCAGCACACAGCAGTCAACACCACACAGTTTTCCTGTGGTCTCTACTGGTGGTGGTGATAAAGGCTGGTATGACTTTCCTGCTCTCCATAAATAGCCCCTCAGTCAATAACGTCCTACAAGATATGGTAACATCTTTAATTTCTGTTAAAGAGCAGTTCTGCCTTTTACGTGTGGTCCCTTTCTTCCAGAGTTTTCCTTCTTAGGTGAAGCGGATCTCCTGAACCACCATAATTTTCCCCAATGGCTTCAAAGCAGAGCCTCTACCTTTGAATTTTTAGGACGAGTCTCACTACCTTTTTCTTAGATCTATGCAGGCAAATTTGGTAACTACTAGGCACATGCAGCAACTTGAAATGTGGCTAGACCAAACTGAGATACACTTTAAGTATAAAACACACACGGGATTTCAAAGATTTAGTTCAACAAAAGTAAACTATCTCAATAATTCTTTAATATGATTACATGATATGTATACAGTTTGGATGTGATAATAGTTTGGCATATTGAGTTAAATAAAATATATTATTAAAATTTATTTAACCTGTTTCTTTTTCCATGCAGCTACAAGAAAATTTTAAACTATACTTGTGATGTGGCTCACATTACATGTTTATTAGATAGCACCATTCTAGATAATACAATAAACCTTGTTTACTGAATAAAGAAAGTAGCCCAGAAAGCATTTTGAGGAGAAGGCACTGAAAATTCAGGCATTGCTTGTCCAAATTTAAGAAAAAAGGAATCCTTGAATCCTTTCATTTCTAACCACAGAGCAAGGGGAGTGGCAGCCTGGACTAGAATTCTGGTGCTCTCTCTCTCTTCTTAGCCAGGGCAAATTTCTTCACTTGCAGATTAGATTTTCATCCATAACATGGGCATAATAAAACTCCATACCTGCTGTCAAAGACCAAAAAACAGAAGGAAAGCATTTTAACATTTTGCAACACAAAGTATGTCCTCAGTAAATGTTAACGTCCCTTTCTTTTAAGGTCCTGGAAATCCTGTGGACACGTTCAGTAGCTGATTTAGTCATCTTGGGGTTAGTCATGGAAAGCCTGGATTCCGATTCTCTCTTTTCCTTCTTCTCCAATCTAATTACTTCCTTAGAGCTCACCCTTACAGGGCGAGGGTATACAGGGAGCCTTCTGGGCAAAATCTATCCCCTTCCCACAGCTGCATTGTCTATTCTGTTTGTCTCATATTCTTCCCACCTCCCCTCTGCTAGCGCATGTATTTAAAAAATCATTAAAATTAACTTCAATATTGTGGCTACTGCTCATTTTCTCCTTAGGACCGTTATCAATAGCTCATTGCTACTGCCTAAATTTAAATACAGCTGTTACAATTTTACCTATTTTGTGTGTGCACACTCTGTTTTCTTAAGACACATGGATACATCCTTTATTTCCCAGTAGTGTCTCAACAGATACACAATGAATGACATTTATAATAGTCTCAGAAATAAGTAAAATAAAACTGAATGTTGACTTTCAGCTACTGACCAGGTCAATCAGGTTTACAGGGAACGAAAAGCAACTTCTTTGACTAGGAAACTACATCTGATTTGGTAGTCTGGGGTTTATTTCTGGCTGGTTTGTCCATGGAAAATTAATGTTTATGATTTCCTAGCAGTATGCTAGGCTGGCAGCCCTGAAGATTGAATTCCTCCCTTGGATGGTGCTATTTTCTTATCTTCCAGTCAACCTTCCCCAAATACTTGCTGTTATTTATTACAAGGACTAACCCTTCCGAAAGTCTGGCTTAAATAAGTTTATTGTGTGTTGGTGTGATCGAACCTCTGGATATCACTCACCTCTAGGACTCTCTCCACAAGGAAGACAGCAACTCTAGGTCGGGACTGGCTGGAAAAGAAGGATCAACTCCTGCCAGATTTCCTCCTTGCTATCGCTTTAGAGAAGATAGGGGCTGGTGACAGAAGCAGAGGAGGAAAAGGAAAGGGAAAGAAATAACGAGGGAAAGAAAAGGTAAGAGAAGGGTTGAGAAGACTGAAGAAGGAAAAAAGCAAAGGAAAGAGAAGAGGGTCTTTGCAGTATAGTCAGGCGTGGGACACTTTAAAGAGGTCAGCATCTGTGGAGATGCGAAGAAGAAGAGAAAAACCATGAGATGATCAGATACAAAGCAGAACTTGGCTTCTTTTTAGCTCAGAACCCTGAATTCTAGAAGTTCTGGATCTCAAAGGAGACACACATGAATGGTGCAGAGTAAAACAAAAAATAAAGGAAGGAAAAGAGTTGGTGGTCCCTCAAAAAATTAAACAGAGGGGCCGGCCCAGTGGCGCAGCAGTTAAGTTCACACGTTCTGCTTCTCAGTGGCTCGGGGTTCGCCAATTCGGATCCCGGGTGCGGACATGGCACCACTTGGCACGCCATGCTGTGGTAGGCGTCCCACATATAAAGTAGAGGAAGATGGGCACGATGTTAGCTCAGGGCCAGCCTTCCTCAGCAAAAAGTGGAGGACTGGCAGTAGTTAACTCAGGGCTAATCTTCCTCAAAAAAAAAAAAAAATTAAACAGAATTACCACATGACTCAGCAATTTCACTGCAGGGTTTATACCCCAAATAATTGAAAACAGGGACTCAAACAGATACTTGTACACTCATGTTCCTAGCAGCATTATTCATAGCAGCCAAAAGGTGGAAACAATCTAAGTGTCCACTGAGAGCTGAATGGATAAACAAAATGTGGTACACCTATACAATGGAATAACATTCGTCCATAAAAAGCATTCTGATACATGCTACAATGTAGATGAACCTCAAAAACATTTACACTAAGTAAAAGAAGCCAGACACAGAAGGTCCTATGTTGTATGATTCTACTTATATAAAATATATAGAAGAGGCAAATTCATAGAGACAGAGAGTGGATTAGAGGTTATCAGGGGCTGGGAGGAGGGAATGGGGAGTTAATGGGTATGGGGTATCTGTTTGGAGTGATGGAAAGTTTTGGAAATAGATAGTGGTGATGTTTGTACAACATTAGGAATGTAATTAATGCCACTGAAGTTTATACTTAAAAATGAAATGACGAATTTTATGTCATATGTATTTTGCCACAATAAAAAAAGAGGAAGGGAGGGAACATTTGTTGACCTCTTAAATCTCACCAAATATGAAACTAGGATCCTTTTACATCCATTAAATTAATCCTCATTAGTCACAGATTAGGTATTACGGCCATTTACACAGGAGGAATCTGCAACTCAGATAGTAAATGTGTTCAGAATCATAGAAGTGGCAGAAGTAAAATGTGAACCCAAGTCTGGTGGCTCTAAAACCCAGCTCTTTCAACTATACCCAAGTGTTCAAGAGGAAACAGGCTCAACGAATAAACAAACAAGGGAGAAAGATTCTCCTTACAAGTCTGACATACTTGCACAAGCTGACCCAGAGAACTAGGTGTCTAAACACTTTCCCAGGCTGCAAACAAGCTGCTTGGCAGCAGCAAAGAAACTTCCTTTTAGCACAGTTTTTAAGCCCTATAAATATACTGCTAAAAGAATATCTGCCTCTTCTCTCCCCCTGCTGAGAATACTTGGTAAAGTTTACTTTTTCAATTTCTCATGTGCTATATATCCTATCCCAAACTCTCATCTGAGGTGCTAAAGTGCCCATCCCCCAACCCCCAAGAGGACCATTATATATTTGTAGCAATGTTTGGTATATAAAATACTTTCCTAGACATCACCTTATTTAATTTAATCAATCACTCTATAGGACACCAACATCTCCATTCTGTAGACTGATAAACTATGCCCCAGAAGCAACACCCAACTCGGAGCTAAAATCTGTCCTAGTGTAGACACCGGACAGAGGCATTTATGGGAGCATTGCTCCTATATTATAGCTTTGTTCTGAGAATGAATGGATCAATCAATGTATTGCTAAGAACTTTTGGACAAGACCTAATTCAAAATCACTGTAAGGCCTCTGCACTAAAAAAATAAAACTAAAAATATTTTTTTAAAGTTTCCTAAAAGCTTTACCTTTTCTCTGGGAACTTTTGGAGCTGCTGACATCAAGAAATTGTCAATGAAACTTAAGACTCCTTCCCATCCTTATGACGGATTCAAGGCCCCATCACGAGACTGTTGAAACTTCTGCTGCAGGACACTCACACATCTGGTCCCATCAACTGGAACCATTTCTTAGTCATCTTTGTATTGCCAGAACCTAGCACAGTGCTTTCTCATGGAGAAAACAAGTCAAATATCAACCAAATGAAGGAATCATTAACACAACCTTTCATATGGTGTTGCAATATCCACTCTCCGGTCCTCCCCGTCCATCCTTTACACGGCAATGTTACCATATCATTTCACTGCAAAATCACCCCAAAATTTCATATTGCATTCAAGACCAGTACTCCATGTGCACTCCCTGTCACTCTCACCCCTCAAACACACCTTACATCCTCACACATTAGATGCCTTTAGAATTTCTTTCATTCATTCAACACTCATTTATTGAGCACTTCGTGCTCTAGGTACTGGGAATACAGGAGTTAACAAGGGAGACATCACCTCTGCTTCACAGCCTAGCGGGAAAGAGCAGAAAAGACAGGGCATTTGAAAGGCAGGAGGGGCCTGAGGGCAGGGCACAGATCAAGTATGCCCTTGCAAGCCAGAATAAGAACTCCAGGTTCCAGTCCAGGTGAGATGGAAAGGCAGGGAAAGATTCTGAACAGAGAAGTAAAGTTGACCTGCAAACTTTTGCTCAACCTGTTGCCAACTCTGCCTAGGACCCATCATTTTTTAAATGTTGAAATTTACTCACTCTTCAAAGCCCAACTCAAAAATCACCAGCTAAATGGTGCCACCCCTAAGAATTATAGGTCACGCCTCCTTTTGGTTGTCCCCCAAAACTTGAAAGCATTCATGATGATCTGATTATGTTCGGTTATTTGTATGCAATTTTTAAATAGCACCAAGTGTGTATGTTTATCCAGAGTATTTTATTCATTTTTTATTCTATGAGCCATGAACACTGCCTGTTTGCAAACCAAAGTGTGTACCCTTTTTATTAATTGAAAGACCAAATTAAAGTGACCATCCTCTTTGGAACTTTCTTTCTTGTTCCTGAAAAAAATAATTCTGTTCTCCTGATCACTATAACTATTCCATATTCCATGATTATGTGCGTGTATGTATATACATAACACATATATATATAAAATAAAATATATAAAATAAGAAACTCCCTTATGCATCACCCCATCTATATCACAGGCATATTTCTCTCAAGGTTATCACGAACTATAAAATAAATGTTTTCATAAATACATTTAAATCTCCAAGGAAATTCACTGTGTAAGGCAAATCAGGTGGAAGGCAGAAGACCCTTTTGGGGTGAGTAATCACCTCTTAAATGTTTTACAAATGTACACTTGGTGCATTATGGTTCCTTTAAAAATGGCCTGCCATGTTTCAAATGGAGTTACACAGGTTAGTGAGTGAGACTAACTCCTCAACTAGTTATAGTTGCCTTTTTCCCACCATGGCAAGATGAAAGTTCACTAACCATAGTTTTAAACAGCACAGGCTTGTTTGTTTTTCTTAAGACCCTGGATAGAATTTGGGTTAAAAAATACTTAATGTAATAAAATGCCAAAAAAGCATTACTAAGGACTCTTACAGTATAAGTCTCTGCAGGACTGTAAACTATATGGCACTAAGCATTATGAAGGTTGTTAATACTTTATTTGCAAACATAAGGGTACAGCCTCCCTTCCTCACCCACTCTTGCTTTGAAACCAATAAAACATAAAGTTGTTTTTACATATACTCAGTAATAAAACACACACCCACAGGAAGTAACAAGCTCAACGGTGACCCGTGCAGCAGGCAGGAGAAAACTTTAATTAGCACGGCTAAAGGCCACTAAAACCCACTCCAAACCCTTTCTGTTACTGTACCTGCAAGGTTAGACAAATATCTTTTAAATAACTGAGAAAGGTAGGCCATAAGGAACACGAGTCTAGAAAAACAACAAACACCCTGGGTTTGGCTGGTCCAGGCCATCCCATTACTACTTCTCGCAAACTTTCACTCGTCTGTCCCATCGCTTTGCACACACAGCCCCACCCCTGCAGGCGCAAGGCGATATTCCAGCACCTTACCTGCTGTGCCTCCACGTCCCTTTTCTCTTCGCTCTAGAATAAGAATCTCTTTCTGGTACTTCTCTTCTTATTTTCATTCATTTATCAGGGCTTGGGAAGCCAGTTTCACATCACAGTGAATTATCTTTAAAAGCTCCTGCTTCCTATACCATAGAGGACTTCCTCCTCTTAACTTCACATCTGCTGCCTTGAGCTATATTTGAGCCAATGAAAGCAAGTCGAAGGTTTCCTTTTCTGCATTCAGTCAAATCATGTGACGTGGAGTGTTACAACGTAACCCCACAGTTCTGAAGCAATAAGACAACCCCGCTAAATGTCGTAACTCACATCCTGTTGAGTGGGGTTGTATATTTTACTAAGTTAAGAAATTCACCCACAAACTTATTTAAAGTATTTGTAATATCCAGAAAAATATTTACAAAAATGAATAACTGATCAACAGAGAAAGAAGTGAACTTCCATAAAACGACAGCTTGCACCTTTTGGGACCTCGACATTATCTACAAGTTTGAATTCACAGAGCTTCTTTTCAGGTTCCTCTGAATGCTTCACCACTTAGGAGTTGAGCAGCTTGTCTTTATTTTATCTTCCTCGTGGCACGGCCCAGCTCACAAACAGGCAAGCCAAACTCTGTCTGGCTGACCAGTGCGAACGGCTCCTTCTGTCCCAGACGTCCTCAACACACATAGTGCAGGGAGGAGCAAGGCCAGCGCTTCTGAGGCCTCACACACCGACTGAGTCACCTCCCAGGACTCCGTGGGGCCAAGTTTCCACCCAAGAACAATAAATGGATCTTCGGTTGACATGGAGGAAGCCCTCAGAAGCAATTAATGCAGGCTTCCATGAATGAAGACTTCCGTGCCCTGATTCACTGAGGATACTACAAGAAAGTTCCTTAACTAATTTCTTTATTATAGAGCAGTCACTTTTAGGATGATAACAGCATTTCTAGGTTAAAGAATCTGAGGTTAATCTTTAAAAACAAGAAAACAATGCACCACCTTTGCTCGTTACACCAACACTACAGATTGGGTGCTGGCAGCATTTAGAGACAGCAATGGCAGATGAGTGGCACTGACAGGCACCTAGGATGGCCGCCTACTTTACAGGGAAGGAGTTTAGCGCCTGGAGAGGTGGAAGAACTCATCTAAGACAAGCTAAAGGCAGAGTGAGTTGTAAAGCCCCGTGCTCTACCCAGCACTCCCTGGGGGGCACACTCATAGGCTTCGCTCTCATGTTGCACTCTAAAACCTAATCATCAGAGCTGGCTTTAGGTTTCCCACACAACACTCAATGCAGAAAAATTCCAGCAAGAATATTTTTCTGGCTTTGATTTACTTTCTTCGAGGATATGGGAATGGAATGCAGAAGGAAGCTGGAAGTGCCAAGGCTGTTTGTGAGTGAGAAGCAGGCCCTCCTACCCCTTCCCACCAGGGACAGTCCTACACCACAGACACAAACCCTGGGAAGCAGCTGCGATCTCTCTTGGGAGAAGGAAACAGAACGGAAGGCTCCTGAGCCGGAATCCCAGGACAAGAAATTCTCTCTAAGAAAGTAACTTACGTCACTGCAGTTAAAATCCAAAAGAGGGGAACATTTGACATTTTTGTGTGTCCCAAATCTTTACTGATTGCCATGCACTGTGAAGGAACAAACAGGGTGCCGTGACAGACAAGGGGGCACACATGGCAGGGTGACTGGGGGAACTCTATCTTGAGTTCCTCCAGCTCCTATCTCACCCTTCTCCTCTCTTCAAGCGCAGCCTCACTTCCCATTTACTCTTCAATTCAGTGCAATCTGGAAACATCTCCTATTAAGGTCACAATCACCTCTTAAAAAACAAATCTAGAAGGTATTTTTCAATCCTTATCTTACATTTGACATTCATCAACAATGCTCTCCTGAAATTTTCAATTCAATTCCCTTCGTTTCCAGACCATCAGACTTGTATCTCTCTAATCATCCCATCATTGTTTCCTCTGCAGGACCCTCTTCATCTGCCTGCCTTGAGGTATGGCAACTCCCCTGGTTCTGACACTGGCCCTGCACATCTTATTGTGTACATTCTCCCTGATCACTTCATCACCTCTAACGGCTCCACTACTTCCTCCATATTAGTAACACCAGCCAGATCTTTCTCCTTAACTTCCCAGTCATACAGCAAACTGTCTGCTGGCTGTTTCTATGAAGACATCTCAATAGGCAATTCAAACTCAAGATGACTAAATAAGCCAGTGTCCCTCTCCCCGCTATGCCTATATCTGGTTCTTCCTCTTAATATGTCCTCTCTCAGGTATGGCAACATTACCTAACCCTGGAAAGGTCTCAGTCATCCTTGACTCCTTATCTTCAAATCATCCACTTCTGCTAATTTTAACTCCTAAGTAGTTCTCAAATGCGTCCGTCCGCCCCAGCTCACTCGCACTGTTAGCCCTGCCACAGTTCTAGCCTTCATGATTCCTCTCTTGGTCTGCTGCTGCAGCCTCCTAACTAGCTTCCCTGCCGCCAGCCTGGCCTCCTTCAATCAAATCCAAGAGACCCAGCCAGCAAGTGATCCAGGGAACCTGGTGTTTCTCTAAGGAACTTGCTCTCTACTTCACTGAGCACAAAGTCAAGCCCCTACAGGAAGCATACAAACCCTACATCACCTGGCCCATCTATTTCCCCAAATCCTCATCTCTGGACACTCCCCGCCACTCACTATATGCAACCCAGCAGTGACGCACACACCACACAGGCCCGCATCTAGATGTTGCTGCTTATACTGACACCTCAGCCTGAAAGATCTTCCCCGTCTTCCCCTCACTGACTCTAACATCCTTGTACAACTGACATGAAGCATCAGGTTTTCAAAAAACCTGTCCTAACCCTTTTCCAGTCCTACTCTCCTGTTTAGATCTGGCACTCCTCCTCACTCACATTGCAACCGCTTCTGTTTCTAACCTCCTTGAAGGCTGGAACTAGACTCCTACTCATCTTATGGCCCTTGTGCCATGCCTAGCATACACACTAGGCATTTAATAAAGTTTAACTAGAGCAAGCCTGTAGGAGAGGCACTGTCATTCTCACCTTACAGATAAGGAGAAAGATGCTCAGAGAGAGGTTATATGACTTTTTAAAAGTCACTCAAGGATAAATCTAAGAAAGGAACTTGAAATGCAAAAGCACACTAGCTAAATTAAAGTCTTTTTCTTAAAAGCAGAAAGCCTCTCAGAGCTAAACGCGATGGGAGCAGGGAATGCGTCTAAGTTTTGGACTCTGGAGCCTGACAAGGTGCTACCTGGCACATTGTAAGTACCTCATAAATATTGGTTGGCTCACTAAGACTCCAGAGAGGGTCGCTTTCATTTATTCACCACGCACGAGTGGGTTTGCTTCTCTCCAGCAGAGGGAGCTACAGCTCTGCATCATCTCCAGCTACAGACTGGGTGCCCTGGTAAAAGAACGGGTCTTTTTCGTCCATCCACTGCTATGCTTTTTCCTTTATAAGCCTCCCACGGATACAAAGAAAATCAGGATCAATGTTTTCCATAGAATACTCTCTGAATGGACACAGATCTACTTTATACCTTGTTCAATGTCCTTGCATATGGTTTCCTCTCTGGCCTTTCAAAAACTCTGGGGCAATTTCACCCAACTTGGTTCTACCCAATCTATCAACTGCTACTGAATTTCTCCATCTTCATATACTCTTCTTAGGTTCTTATTACAAAAGACGTTTATAACCCAACAAGTTCATCATCTTTTTTCCTATACATATGCTTTCCCCAGGGTCTCTGCCCCATTTCACTTGAAAAAGCATTAGTTTAGTTTTTAACCATCTCTCTTTTAAAAACAAAAAACAAAATGAAAACCTTTTCAATATATCCTGATCATTGTCTGAAAGGCAGGCTTTGAGCTTCAAATAGGGTAAAAACAATTAATACCACTTAAGAGAGTAAAGCTTAAAGAAAAATCCCAAACTTTATTCTTTACTCAATTTACAAATTACACGGCATTCCAGGAAAACTTAGCGTTTATTAAAACACTAAGTAAATTGAAACTGTGTAAAAGTACTCCACAATTATACCTAAAATAGAATTAGGTGCTATGCTCAGATAACTATAAAAAGATTTTTTCCATTTTTAAAATTTTTAACCTACACCAAAGTCTTGAGGATGCAAACCCTGTGACACCCAGCACCCCTAGCCTGGCCGATTCAACACCTAGTGTCCTTTACGTCAAACTATCGGGGGAACAGTAAATGCCCCACACATTCCCAGGTGCTCCTTAGGGAGCACTTCTAGCCCCACTGAGAACTATTCACCCAGAGGATTTCTGAGCACTGATTAAGTACCCGAAGGAACCACTTGTTGGTGTTTGACTTGACCCATTTAATATACAACACTGAATACTATTAATATTAAAACACTGTAACTAAAAAAATTCCAACTCTAATTTAACTTTTTAATCAAGGAAGTCCCCAATTTGTAAATATTTTCAAACTGAGACGAAACTGTCAAGAAAACAGTATCATAAAAGAAGATGTGGTACATATATACAATGGAATACTACTCAGCTGCAAAACAGAACAAAATCATTCCATTTGCAATAACATGGATGGACCTTGAGAGAATTGTGTTAAGTGAAATAAGCCAGAGAGAGAAAGATAATCTGTGTATGACTCCACTCATATGAGGAATTTAAAATTATGGACTAAGAACAGTTTAGTGGATACCAGGGGAAAGGTGGGGTGGGGGGTGGGCACAAAGGGTGAAGTGGTGCACCTACAACATGACTGACAAACATGAGTGTACAATTGAAATTTCACAAGACTGTAACCTGTCAATAACTCAATAAAAAAAGAAAAAGAAATAAAAAAAAAGAAAACAGTATCATAAAATAGCAAGCCTCTTCTAACCATAACAGCCAAGAGAGAGCCCTAAAGAGCAGCATTTGGTCTAAATGCTCCTGGCTCTGGAGTCTTTCTGAGTTTGAGCAAGGTACAATCCCCAGCATACACTTAGACCCGAGCCTTTGTGAAGCATGGGAGCAGAAGAGGGGGTGCAGCTTGCGAATTTCCACGGCACTACTGTGGGAAGACTCCAGTAGCCCAAGGACAGGGCAGGAGAGGGACAATGCCGGCACATGGCACTATGTCGGAATGAGAGGCCCTGATGGCTGTGTTGGATCCCACAAGCACTACACTGGGGAACAGTTGTTCATACCCAAGTGTTCTTAAGTTAAACCTGGTCTGCTTAGGTATGCCAACTCAGCATTTTCAAAACTGAGTGAAAGCCCTACTCCTCTCCTGAACTAGCCTGTCTCCACATAAGACACCGCCATTCACCAGCTGGCCCCAAGCCAGAGACACACGGGTCAGCCTCAGCTCCTCAAACATCCTCGTAAACCTCCGAACGTCCAATGGCAAAGTCCTTTCCTTTTTGCCCCTTAACTATCTCTAAGTCTATGTGCATATTTCTATCCCTGTGGACAGTACCTACTTCTGGCACCATAACCTCTCACGTGGATCAACACAACAGCCTTCTAACTGATCTCTGAACTTCCACTCTTTCCTGATCACTGTCCCCAACCCACCCCCTTTCTGAGCCATTGCAAAATTGCCTTCTGGGCTGTATACCCACTTCCCTCCACCTCACTTTCAGATCTAGCTCTTCTGATCACAGAACAGGCACCTACTCACGCTGGCTAGACACAGTGCTGGTTCCTACCCTCAGCCACAGTGACTAGTCCTGGTTTGGGCACCGGACCCAAGCTAAGCTAATCCGATTCTATTTCTTGAAAACTAGAAATCTGAATAGAGACTAATACTCTGCAGGGAGTACAAGTCAACTAATGGTATTACCCTACAGACAAATTCCACAAGTTCTGCTGAGATGCCCGGGGTTGCTCTAGTTGTCTGTCCTCTCCGAGACCTGTATGTGCAGCCCCTTCTTCAGTTCTGTGAGGCACCCCACTATCTTTCTAATAAATTCCTTTCTAGGTTATGTTTGCCAGAGTCAAATCCTGTTATTTGTAACCAAGGAAACTTAAGTAACAGTAAAATTGTCTTGGCCTGACAAAGTGACCCTTTCTGATCTGGCCGTCCCTGCTCCCACTCAGCACTTCCTAGGTCCACTCCTGACTCCACAGGCTCCAAGCCAGCCATGGGGATCTGCCTGCCACATCTCAACATCCTGCCCTCTCTTCCCTCTTGGCCTTTGCGCCTTCTGCTCTTCCTTCCCAGAATGTCATCTCCGAATGATTCCCACTCATCATGAGGACTCAGCTGGATGTCACCTCCTCTGGGAAATTTTTCCTAAGCCCCTCAGCCTGGTCATTCATGCTCCCTTAGGGCCTCGAACTCAGTACTCCTAACATAAAGCTTAACACTCCAAATTGTATTTGCCTGATTCCTCATTAGTCTGACTCCAAGTGGAAGTTTATTACAAGTGGTGATTCTTACTCACAGCTGTGTCTCCCACACAAGTGCACATGCCTGGCAGAGAGCAGGCTCTTGTAACTACTTCTCACACAAATAAACACACCCGGAAATCAGAAGTCCACTTCCACAACTCAAATGAGTTCTGAGGGCAGTGTGACAGAAGTGTAAATATATTTCTTTGGAATCAAGAGGCCCTGGATATTCAATGTTAAATTCATTTTATTTTAATATTAATTCATTTCAAAATCAGTTAACCATGTGTTCACTTTAAGATTTGTGCACTCTTTTGTATCAATAAAAATAAACATCAATAAAAATTTTCAAACACATTAAACATAGCTGAAAAATATAGTTATTGACTAGTAATAAATTCCATACCCACGGGAACACCATCCGATGGCAGACTGACTACACATAAAATTCCCTGGGTTAGAGCCTTAATTTACCAATTACCAGCTGTGACGCCTTGGTTCAGTCAAAATATTTGATATTCAGCTTTACCATCTATAAAATGAGAATAATAACCATTTTGTCTAAATCTCAGGGCTATAAAAAAGACAAAGTGAAATCATAAAAATAGAATCATAAGATGTTTTTGTTACAAAATTCTCTATCATCTCAGAGTGAGTGTTATTTGAACCATAAAAATCAGATTTTGAAAAATACAACACTTTGGCATGAAAATGCTTACAAAATCCCAGGAATGTACACCAAAAGGAGATATGGGATAATGAATCCACGGTGCTAGCCTGAAATTCAAGGTTAAATTTATTCCTGAGGAAGAAAGGCTATTCCTACATCATCATGTTTCCTGGGAACCAGATTTAAAATTATTTACATTTCATGAACTGAAAGAGACATTTTTCATACTTATGAGAGCTGAAATCCTTTTAAGAATTCAGCTGAGCTTTAAAACTGTTGGTTAAATGAATCTCTGAGAATGGGGTGGAGTGAAACATAACTATTTCATACCCTGTGTGGTCAAGATCTTATAATAGCACCCAGTTATATTGTTAAGTTTAACATCTGAAGACTATTTCAAAATAAAAGTGCTTGCATTTAAAGGGAGTGTAACAAAACAGGATTGAGTATACAGATTAGAAACATATGAACTGATTTTTACATACCCAAGTGCAAAAGATGTGCTCTGTTAAAAATAATTTAATTGAAGAAGATGAAATGAGTCATAATTAGGAATTAGTGGTGACTAACTGGCAGTTCTATTATTTACTCTACTATAGCATCAAAACATGTACAATCTCATAAACACATGCAACAGTCACTTGGTAAGAGGAAAGAACAGATGAACAAGATTTTATTTCCCAGAAAAAATAGATTTTCTTTTCTTGTAATTTTTGGTGAGGAAGACTGGCCCTGAGCTAACATCTGTTGCTTTTTCTTTTTTTTCTCTCCCCAAAGCCCCAGCACATAGTTGTATATCCAGTTGCAAGCCATTCTAGCTCCTCTCTATGTAGGATGCTGCCACAGCATGGCCTGATGAGTGGTGCGTAGGTCCGCGCCCAGGATCCAGACCAGTGAACTCTGGGCCGCCGAAGCGGAGTGTGCAAACTTAATCACTCGGCCACAGGGCTGGCCCCCAGATTTTCATTCTTTAACCACTATACCAAAATATCTTATAAGTTCCTAGAAATGCCAAACAGTAGTTTAAAAACATCTGAACCACCGTTTTTCTCTCTTACTTAAAAGATAAAGTACTATAACAGAGAAATTAGCATTTATTAAGAATATAAGTGGGTAAAAACAGCAAAAATGACCTTTTGAGTGCATGCCAGTGTAACTTGTCATCACCACCCTGCAGCACTAAGACAGCAGCTGAGGGGCCGGCCAGGTGGCGCAGCGGTTAAGTTCGCACATTCCGCTTCTCAGCGGCCCGGGGTTCACCAGTTCGGATCCCGGGTGCGGACATGGCACCGCTTAGCACACCATGCTGTGGTAGGCGTCCCACGTATAAAGTAGAGGAAGATGGGCACGATGTTAGCTCAGGGCCAGGCTTCCTCAGCAAAAAGAGAAGAACTGGCAGTAGTTAGCTCAGGGCTAATCTTCCTCAAAAAAAAACAAGACAGCAGCTGAGTGGTGACAAGTACCTGTGGGGTGAAAATCTCCTTCATTTTCACTTCGGCAAATGCGCCCCCAGTGACTACCGCTTAACTCTAACTGTGAGGCACAGGATACATGAGGAGGAATATGGCAGAGCCCCTGGCCCTGAGCAACTTCCTAAACTGTGAGATACACACAAAGCACATTACAATACTGGGTGAAATAGTGTAGTGGTGTTTGCAAAGAGCTGTGGGATACAGCAGCAGCAAGAGAGGCTTTACAGAGTCAGCAACTGAAGTGAGTCTACTGGCTGTGCTCACAGAGCAGAAGAGGAGGGAAGAAAGGCAATTCCCAGGGAAGAGAATAACTTGAAAGACCACCAGCTGCTAGGACACAGCAGACACAGCGCTAGGCCTCAGGCAACAGGAGTAGGACACAGTTTAACTGCTTCTACTGAGCTTAAAGTTCAGTGGGGAGACAAAGGTCACTGATTACACAACAATATGCTCAGTGCACTAGGAGTTCTCAGAGGTCATACTGTATTCTGGGAGTTTCAAATCCATTTTCAAGGAATTTGGACATAGGAGTCACGATGAAACAACGGTCTAAGGAAATGTGAAGCAGTAACAGAAACAGCGGCCGCGTTTGGGGTGGTCATAAAACCCCGTTAGAGAGCACTGTCCCCTGTCTGAGGGGAGCTCTTCTGTCCTCGAGGACTGCTCACTCGGCATCTCTTTTAGGACAGTGACCACATGCTGCCACGTCTAAGTAGACGTGAGATTCCCTCTGCTCCTCTGGGCTCAATTCTGGCCTCCGAGAGCGGGCACTGTGCCCCTTCCTTTGTAACCACTGCAGTGGAAGGCGTGAGACTCAGCTGCAAAAGACCTGTTAACGTGGACTGGTTCTAACAATTATCAAAGGTTCTAATCCACCCCACTCCAGGATGAATAAAACCTGGTACCTAGTAGCTCTCAGTCATGTACATAATTCCAAAAACCAAGAATTAAAATGATTAGCAAAAACCAATAATTAATAATAAGCCTCTGTCACTACTGTCATTCCATTAAGACTGACATCAACAAGACCAGGCCTTTTCCGCACTCCTAAACCCTCTGCTCCTGTTACATCTCAGCCACGGCGTACAGGAGAATGTGGAACCCCGGCCTCGGCCGCCTCTGTGTCTTGATGCAGGTGTAGAGCACGTGTGCCTATCAGTACTATCTTGCTACTGTTTCTGTCCCATGGGCAACCTCTTTTGGTTGGTTTTGGCTATAGAATCAAGAATGCTATATCGTATGTTATCCAAACATCTAAAATGAACACCAGACTCACAGACAAACACACAGAAGCAGAAAAACTAAACAACTCTGATGACTCAAGACTTATTTCTGGAATAGTCATTACAATTCAAAACACAGAGTTTTTTAAAGAAAAACTTAACAACGCCTAAAAGGAAGATGGAGAAAAGGAAGGCTGCAGCTCAACCTCTCCTCTAAAAGCCAGCGTTCAATCCACACCACGCAGCCGGGGAGCCTGGCTGCAACAAAACGCTGTCACATGTCAGAATCTGAAATAAGGAAAGATTAACCACAGAACTGCACCAGAGCAAAAGGGCCCCCAGACAAATTTCAAAGAGAAAGGTCTTCTGATGACAAGAAAGAGAAAAAGCCCAAAACATCTGAATGCTAACACAGCTTTAAACAAAGAGGTAATTGTCAGTGTCTGCTAGGCACTGGCTCTTTGTGAGTCCTAAGGGCAGCAAAACTACTCACTATTTCAAGCTAACCTTGGGAGCGCTGAAGTTTTACCACACAGTCGTCAATGCCAAGCTTGCTGACTCCGGTTTTTCATTGTTTCGAGAATGAAAAGCATATAACTATGTTTGCAAAAGTACGAAAAAACACATTTACTCCAGGTTTAAAAATCCCATCCCCATCCCCCCAACCTTGTAGGGGAAGCTACAAATGATAAAACAAACTGGTGAGGAAAAAAATAGTGTGAGAAGTTAGTTACATAACTGATGACTCCAAAGGTGTGTTACCTACAGCAGGGAAGACATATTATAAAAGTAATAAGATTATCCCACCAAATTGGGAAGCACACTTGTCTAAATGATTAAATTTCAACATAAAAATTAGCGAGGCATGGGGGTTGCGAGTAGGCAGAGCACAGAGGATTTTTAGGGCAGTGCAAATAATCTGTATGATGCTATAATGATGGATACAAGTCATTATACACTTGCGCAAACCCACAGAATGTACAACACCAAGAGTGAGCCCTAACATCAACTGTGGACTTTGGTGTGAATGTGAACTCACCAACTGTAACAAATCCCACTCTGGTGGGGATGTTGACAGGAGGCCATGCACGTGTCGGGGCAGGGGGCATATGGAAAATCTCTGTACTTCCCCTCAACTTTGCCATGAACCTAAAACCGCTCTAAAAAACAGTCTTTAAAAAAAAAAATGAGCAAGACTTGACTGTAAAAGTCAAATGATATTCAATTAGTACCCAACTCAATCATCAGAAATTTGAAGTCAATTCTGTATTAAGTTTACAATTCTGAAATTTCCACAGGAAGCCATATCATGTAATAAATTCCATGTAATAAAATCATGACCAACTCACAAAAGTCTGTGTGGTCCAAAATGTAGCCAAAAAAGGAGATGGCAGAGCAGCAATCAAGGGATATGGAAACCGAGGACTCTGGTTCAAATCTCTACAAAGGTGTACTGGGGGATGATGGCCTTGAGCAAATTATTTAATGTCTCTGAGCTTCACATTTCTCATCTGCCAAATAGGTAAAGGAATACTTGCCCCATCAATTTCATGTGGCATTCAAGCTCAAATGAAAATAGTACACCTAACAGTCATGAACAACAACATACTGCTCCTCATCCTCACCAACCCCATCTGGGGCTGGCAGAAAAGATGACAAGGCAAAGAGGAGTCCAAGGTTCAGCAGCCAGGACCACAGGTAAAGGTTCTGGGTCAGAGCTGTCGGCATGTGCACAAGGGAAGTCTTGGGTAGCAGAGAGCAGTCAGGTGAGAAAAGAGCCCCAGCAAAGGCTCCTATCAAATGCAAGGAGAGCTGTCCAATAAGCACCAGGTCATTCCTAAGGAGAGAATGACTTACACAGGCCTCCACTTCAAAGTGCTCAAACAAAAGCAACCTCTTCTTTCCAAAGCTTTAATCATCTGTTCTCCTTTGAAAATTCTTTCCCTGATTCTGTCTAGCTTTCTCTGTCCCTGAGAGAAATTTCATCTACTTAAAAAAGAAAACTCAACTACAAAACTCACGCATTTTGTACTCTTGGGCAAAAGATATTCAAAGCCTTGGGTAATATTCAGGCCTAATCAAAAGCAAAGTCCACACAAAGAGCAGACTTTTAGTCCAATTCCCTAATACACATAAATCGTACTCCCCTCCCAAACCTATTTCCACTTTATTTGGATTCAGGTACCTTTTAAACTAGGAATGTGGAGACCGAATAAAGCCTATAGCATAATAGAAAAAGCCAAATTTGAGTTTAAACCCAGATCAGCCATTTACTGGCTGGGAGAAAGGTCTTTAACTCAGCAAGTTCCTCAAAAAACTCCAGGGCCCTTACCAGTGCTCCTGGTTCTACGTGGCTCTCTCCCTCAGCCCCTTCACAGCTTTGGTCAAATGTCACTGCAGCGAAGACTTCAACCACACCCTACTTAAATGTGCAACCTCCACCTCCCATCCCCTAGATCTTTCTCTAATTTATGTTTCTCTACATCACTTATGACCATCTAATATGTTTCATTTATTTGTTTATGATCTGTCTCCCCCTCAACCAAGATATAAGCCCCATAAGGACAGGAGTTTTGCCTGTTCTGCTTCCTGTTGTATCCCCAGAGCCTAGGACATAGCTGGCCCATAGCAAGGATTCAGAATCATTTAAATGAATATGTGAATACAAGTGAGTTAATTCATCCCTTCACTGGGGCTAATATCACCTACTTTGCAGGATTTTTTGAGGATTACTTAGAAATAAAAAATCAAAATGCTCTGCCAAGACTGAATCACAAAGAAAAAGAAAATCTGAACAGACTGATTACTAGGAAGGAGAGTGAATCAGTAATCACAAACCTCCCAACAAACAGAAGTCCAGGACCAAATGGCTTCATGGTGAATTCTACCAAACATTTTTTTTTTTAAGATTGGCACCTGAGCTAACAACTGTTGGCCAAGCTTTTCTTTTCTTTTTTTTTTTTTTATTGCTTTTTCTCCCCAAATCTCCCCAGTACATAGTTATATATTTGAGTTGTGGGTCCTTCTAGTTGTGGCATGTGGGACGCCACCTCAGCATGGCCTGATGAGCAGTGCCATGTCCGCGCCCAAGATCCAAACCAGCGAAACCCTGGGCTGCTGAAGCAGAGTGTGCAAACTTAACCACTTGGCCACGGGGTCGGCCCCTCTACCAAACATTTAAAGAAGAATTAATATCAATCCTTCTCAATTCTTCCAAAAGATAGAAGAGGTAGGAACACTTCCAAACTCATTTTATAAGGTCAGCACTATCCTGATACAAAAATCAGAAAAGGACACTATAAGAAAAGAAAATTACAAGCCAATATCCCTGATGAACATAGATGCAAAAATCCTCAACAAAATTCAATAAGACAGGGGCCCGTCCCACAGCTGAGTGGTTACGTTTGCATACTCCACTTTGGTGGCCCAGGGCTCACAAGTTTGGATCCTGGGCGCAGACCTACACACCACTTATGAAACCATGCTGTGGTAGCAGCCCACACAGAAGAAGTAGAATGACTTACAACTAGGATATACAACTATGTGCTGGGGCTTTGGGGAGAAAAAAAAATTTCAACAATACATTAAAGGATCATATATCATGATCAAGTGGGATTTACTCCAGTGATGCAAGGATGGTCCAATATCCACAAATGAGTCAATGTGATACATCACATTAACACAATGAAGGATAAAAATCATACGATCATCTCAATAGATGCAGAAAGAAACATTTGACAAAATTCAACATCTGTTCATGATAAACTCTCAACAAAGTGGGTATAGAGAGAACATACGTCAACGTAATAAAGCCAAATATGACAAACCCACAACTAACATTATTAAAAAAATGCTTTGCACACTGGCTGGCATATAGTAAGTATTCAACAACTGTCAGTTTCCTTTAATTTCTCAAGTCAAAATAACTGGCCAAAAGTTGCAGAACATTCCAAGCAGGCAACTCCAAAAGCACAGCCAACAGATCGCTGCACCCAGTGGACACACAGGGACAAGCGGGGTCACCCAGCACAGTGCTCCTCAGTGTAGTCAGTGGTCACAAGATTTTGTTGTCAATTTGCAATGAAATCAGTGCAGAAATTGCAAACAAGTATTTAGAAACTTACTAATTTGACAGAGGAATTTTATATCTGCTGAATCTAAAAAGAAAAAATTGACATATTCATATGACATTTTTTCATTTCATTTTTCTAGTAACCCATTTTTACTGTCTTTTATAGAAGTACCAGTCAACAATGGACTGGAAATTATTATTTTTTTCCTTTTTTTTGGCGAGAAAGATTGGCCATGAGCTAACATCTGTGCCAATCTTCATCTATTTTGTACGTAGGATGCTGCCATAGCCTGGCTTGATGAGCAGTGTGTAGGTCCACACCCAGGATCTGAACCCGTGAACACTGACGTTGCCAAAGTGGAGCACGTGAACTTAACCACTACGCCACCAGGCCAGCCCCTGAAAGCTTCAATCTTCAGCACATTTTGGGAAGCACTGGCCAAGCATTCTTAACATGGCCCAGGGAGCTACAGAGCACCAACAAAGCTAACATACACTACATGGTCGGAACTGCAATTTTTGCTGGGTTCTAGGCCCAAAGAGGCATGGAGATGAGAAGTGGGTGGAGAAGTAGACTCAATAGCCAGAAGTTGCCTTAGGGATCCAGGCCAGTTCTATAATTTAAGAGAATCCCCTAAGACAGCACTTCTCAGAACTCCAATAGCAAAAGAGTCCCAGATACCTAAGGAGAAGATGACAAAGGTACATGAGGAAACTTGGCGATGACAGATACGCACATTGTCTTTACCATAGTGATGATGTCATGAGCGAAAACCTAGGCTGTAAAATTCAAATACGAGTGATTTCTTGTATGCCAATTATACCTCAACAAAGGGAAATTCATGGAAGGCAAAAGAGAACAGTAAGACACAAAGGTTATGGATACAAAGTCAGGGTTAAAGTATAAGTCCCATGATTAAGAAGCTATAGTTCTTCAAATCCTCCTTCAAAATAACTTTTCTAGTGGCTTTGTAAAAGGCCACCCATGATACAACCAATATTTAGACATGAGCTCAACATATATTCAATTATGTGTGTGTGTTTTATTACAGTTTTCTAACTGCTGCATTAAATTCAGATTTTCCAGTAGAACTTCACCCTTTACCCACCTTTTAAAAAAACTTTTAAGGGTCAGTGGTTTTCAGCCTGGAGGCAAGCTGTTAGCCAAATCTGGCCAAGCTCCAGAAGAACAGATGATGCCAAATGACATACTCTCCCTCAGCAAATTTTAAGAGTCTCTCAGTTGCCCCCTCCATACAGTGAACAGCTCTCCTAAATAACGTCTTTAAGCCCCTGTCTCTCCTTATCTTCTTATCATACAAGACTATGTGCTAAACGCACAAAAACTAAAAACTGAGAGTCTTCAAAGAAAGAAAAGATTAAAGGTCTAAAGATTCACTGTCTAAAACAATTATTATTCCTACTTCTGTCACTGCATTGATAAGCATTTATACTATTTATATAATATTATGTGAAACTGTTTCTTTCACTACAGAATGCTATTCCAATGTAAAGTATTACAACATTTCTATAAGAGTATCTATTGTCCCACTTCAGTAGAGTCATGTGGGTAATAAGCAATTATATACATCTATGTTCATTTTCAGAGGTATTCATACTGTTTGCAAATAGCTCAAAGAGAATGCCTAGTATAGTAGAACAGTAGTGGAATGTGGCTCAAAACATTCCATAATTACTACTCACACTGATATGACCTACAGAATCACTGTTATGAAGTCTCTTACTGTTACCACATAAGACATAATGTGATGGAGGACCCAGATCTAGAAGCCTTACAGAGTATTTAGCTCAGTTTCTCCATCCTTAAAAAGACTTTTCAGGAATCCACATTTAAAAAGACCTTAAAAGGTTAACTAAAAATACAACCTTTTGTCTTACTATCATTATTACCATTACATATAAACATTTTTTTCTTCTCTACTGCACTATAACGTTGAGGGAAGGATGCACAACATTTGCATCCTTCATAATAAATAATACACACAGACACTTAATACTTACTGCAGAAAGGAAAAGAATAAAGATGCAAATGAGGCTTCTATGATCCTATTTATAGCCCAGAGATTTTAACAAGAGAATCAGACATTTGAAATGTTCAGCAACTTTGAGAAATGTTATATTAGTCAAAAAGATATATAAATACATACATATATATTTTTTTCAGTTAACTATTCAAAGTCCAAAGTTCCTATGGACTGAGTTTTTCTAAAGAGTCAGTGTTCCTAGCTAACTGAGGTCTCATACTTCAAGTGAAGGAGGAGCGGCTCTGTGTCTCTACACTGGACCACAGAGCTGGGTCCCTTCAATCTGCTGCCTCTTCCTCAAGGTCTGCCGCTCACACCCACTGCCACTGCTGCTGACCTCCATAGCCCTCCCTTTTCCTGCCTCTTCCTCACCAACTTTTCCTGTTCTTCTCCACTGCCTCACGGGGATGGTCACATTCCCTCTGAGATGCTGCTGCTCCCACTGCGAATCAAGCCATCAGAGAATACAGAATATAACCTCTGAGTCGTTGGCTCTTCTTCTCTTCTGTGTCTGTCAGCTTCTGGGAGTTCAGGGCCTCATCAGTTTGCCATTAAAAAGGTTTCCTCCCCCATCACCAACTTGCCAACAACTTCCGGATTCCAGAGATCCTGGGTTTCTGGAAAGTTGGTCTCTTCAGAGCCAAAGAGAATATTGTATTACTGTAATGTTTTGATTTACTTTTTTCCACACAAACAAATATAAGTAACAGTTAACTCCGTCTAAGTTGAGGAAACAAGTTCTCCATAATTCTTATAAACATATCATACAAGCAGAGATTTTCATATAACTTTCTCCATTTATGTAAACAAGGCAGTAAACAAGCCAAAAAATATTTTAGCATTATTGTTTCCTCAAATAATTATCACCTCTCTTATCACTCTCTCTCCTCTACCCTTAAAAAAACATCATGATGGGAAAGGAGTCTCTTGAACAAATGATACTGAGAAAACTGGATATCCATGTGCAAAAGGATAAAACTGGATCCTTATCTTAAACCACATAGAAATAGTAACACAGAATGGATTAAAGAACTAAATGTAAGACCCAAAACAATAAAACTCCTAGAAGAAAACATAGGGAAAAAGCTGTATGACACTGGATTGGGCAATGATTTCTTGGATATGACACCAAAAACACAGGCAACAAAAGCAAAAATAGACAAATGGGACTACATCAAACTTAAAAACTTTTGTGCATCAAAGGATACAATCAAAAAGGTAAAAGGTCAACCTACAAATGGGAAAAAAATCTGCAAATCATACATGTGATAAGGGGTTAATATTCAGAAATATATAAAGAACTACAACTTAACAACAACAAAAATCAACCCAATTAAAAGATGGGCAAAGCGCTTAGAATAGACATTTTTCCAAAGATGATACACAAATGGTCAATGAGCACTTGAAAAGATGCTCAATATCACTAATCATCAGGGAAATGTAAATCAAAACCAAAACGAGATACCAACTTACAGCCATTAGGATGGCTACTACAAAAGAACCAAATTAAGTCTTGATAGGGATGTGGAGAAGTTGGAACCCTTGTGTGTGTGTGGTGGGACTGCAAATGGTGCAATTGCTTTGGAAAACAGTATGACAGCTCCTCAAAAAATTAAAAATACAACTACCATATGATCCAGCAATCCTACTTCTGGGTATACATCCAAGAGAATTGGAAGCATGGTCTCAAAGAGAGATTTGCACACCCATGTTCATAGCAGCACTATTCACAACAGCCAAGACGTAAAAGCAATCCAAACATCTACCAATGGAGGAATGGAAAACCAAAATGTGGTATATACACACAATGGAATACTATGCAGCCTTAAAAAGAATGGAAATTCTGAGACATGCTACAGCATGGATGAACTTTAAGGACGTTATGCTCAGTGAAATAGCCAATCATAAAAAGACAAATACTGTATGATTTCACTTATATGAGGTATCTAAAAGAGTGAAATTCATAGACATAGAAAGTGGAATGGTGGTTACCAGGGACTGGGGAGAGGGAGAAATGGAGAGTTGCTGTTTAATTTGGTATAGAGTTTCAGTTCTGTAAGATGAAAAAGTTCCGGAGATCTGTTTCACTGCAACGTAAATATACTTAACTCTACTGAACTATACAGTTAAAAATGGTGAAGAGAGTGAAGTTTATGGTATGTGTTTTCTACCACACACAAAAAAACAAACAAAACACACTCCAGCACGATATACATGAAAGAGAATTTGAAGGGGTTTGAGTCTTACAGACCCAAGTCTGAATGCCAGTCAGCTCTGCCACTTACTGTGTGGCATTGGGCAAGTTACCTTTGAGAGTCAGTTTCCTCATCTATATAAATAATATATATCTTTAAAAGTTGATTTGAAGATTAGATGAGAACTGCTGACACAGAAGACACTCATAGTTAGAATCCTTAATTCCACCCCGAGGGATTGCATCAATGTATCAACATCATCAAAGCAGCTAAAACGAATTAAAGGCTTACTGAGTCTTGTACTGCTCTGGGTGATTTGCCAGGAATCCACATTTAATTTTCACAGGAAAGAAAGTAGGCAGGATTGTAATCCCCACTGTGCTGATGAGGAAAGTGAAGCAGAAAAGTGGCCTAACTTGCCCAGGCCCCAAAGCAAGTGATGGAGCCTGATAAACCCTGAAGCACTTCATTTTACTGCACACAGACATGAGACCGAGATGGCGACGCAGAAAATAAAACAAACTGCATAAAAACAAAAGGGGGCATTAACTATAAAACAGACCATAAGGATGGTGTCCCAAAGGTCAATTAAATGACCAGATAAGATTAAGAAAAATAATTTTACCTTTACAAAGACTGATTTAAAAGGTCTTCTAATCTCACTGCCTATCTTTTAAACAAATTCATTCCCTCCCTAAGCATTCATTTTAAAATTCAGCTGTCTTTCAAGACAAAATTTTAACTCTACTTCATAATGCAGTTTCAGTTTACTTCTTAACTTTTTTCTCCAATTAACATAGAAAACAGCTGGTTAACACCCTTTATGATTACTAAATGACTAAATTATGTGCCAACCATATTTTATCAGAGACCTTTGTTCCTACCAAATTTTAAAGCATTCATTTTAGTAACCTTGCCAGAAACTGTACCCCTTGGCTAAGCCCTAACATGACAACATCACTGTGGCCACCTTATATACATCCCACTTCAACCATCCCTGTAGAATGTAGATAGGGTATCCATGAGAGAAAAAAAGGGGGCTTTCGGCTTTTAACAGTACCCACAGTGAACAAAGCTGAGTTGAAAGAATGAAGAATTTCAGCAGTCCATTCAGTTATGGAGCAATTCTGAGTGTAGACAGAAATGGACTTGGAGAAAGCTCAGAGATCTCCTCTAGCACACATACTTCCTGACATGAACTACAAGCTTGTCTTAGCTGGAGCCGAGTTCTAGACCGTCTCTCCCTGTAGCCCTGGGGTAGAAGGACTGTAATACCACATGCCCATTTTGGATGATGACCACAGACAGGCTCCTTCAGGCTACCCTAATTCACACCCTAATTTCTTTTACAGTATTGTTACCTCTCACATCTTTTAGACAACCCTCATTTCAGTTTCAGCTCTAACAAGACAACATAGCTGTAGCAACCTTACGTACATTCCACTTCAATGACCTTTATGGAACTTAATCGTATGCTCAATCTCCATATGTGCCAAGCCCTGAGCTCCAGGTTTACATGAGAAGAGGCTCAGCACGATGGTAAAAGCAGCTGAGAAGTAGGACTGAGAATTCACTGAGAAGGGAATTCTGCCAGCAGCCAGCCTTTGGACTTGAACTGCAACATGGGCTCTTCCTGGGTCTCCAGACTGCTGGCCCACCCTGCAGACTTCATAATTGTGTGAGTCAATTCCTTAAAACCGATCAAGCAATCTCTCTCTCTCTACACACACACACACACACACACACACACACACAGGTTCTGCTTCTGTGAAGAACTTTGACTAACAGATTTTTTTTTATTAATTTACTATGAGATCTTGATGATGTTGTTTAACCTCTCTAAGCCTGTTTCCTCATCTGTAAAATGGCTAATAATAGTAGCTACTTCATAGGGTACTTAGGAAAATATGTGAAATGTGTTAAACTGAGATTTAAATAGGCTGAACAACTTGCAAAAGGTCTAAAGAACCCTAAATTTCATGTTCCCCACCACTACTCTGCTCTCTGCATCTAAACACAATGATTCCATACATCTAAGCTAGCAAATTGATTGTCAAAATTTCTTTCACCTGAATATTACAAAATGTGGAACTCTTCTATTCTGTCCAACTTTCCCATCCCCCTCAACTGATAAGTACCTCAGAGAATAAAATGTAAGGAAATCTTTCTTCAGAGAGACCCCACTGAAGAGTTAGGGGTGCACAGGCTGTTTCAAGCAAGTGACAAAGATGAGAGGAACGGCTGAGGGTGCCTCTATGACCTGATAGTGCACAAGTCTTCAGAGCAAATGAACGTTCAAACATTCACGCTGCCAGCACACTCACTTTGGACGTGAGCCACACTCTTCAATCTGCATTAGTTAAAAACAATGGAGTGAGAAATTCGACAGAAGGGGAGTGACAAATACCAACACGACTGACAGTGAGATGGGTACTTCCGTCTGCACTGTGCAGTCAAATGACAAAGGCAGTTGACTGCTTTCTTTGAGCTACCAGGTTCATTAGGGAGGGCAGGGGATCCACCTTTCTGTTATTCTACTAGAACTAGAATCAGAACAATTAGCCTTGAGCCATGATGTTGGCAAAACCGAGGGTCATTTTTCAGAGCACATGAAGACACCAAAGGCATCATTCTGGCCCCACTAAAAGTACATTTCAGACAGAAACATTGGTTACAGGGTTTTTTGGGGTTTTTTAATTTGACAAATATTGACTGAACGCACTAACAGGCACTATTCTAGATGTTGCAGATACATCAACCAACAAAACAGAAAAATTCTTGCCTTGCTGGTACTTAATTGTATGGAGAGACGGATGACAAAAATATTAAAATCCATCCATCCGAGCTCTGTGTGTGTATGTGTGTGTTTTAGAGAATAAGTGCCAGGAGGAAAGTAAGCAGGGAAAGGTGATCCAGAGTTTCAAGGAAAGGAAGGCTGCAATTTTTGATAGGGCAGCCGAGGAAAGCTCCCTAAGGAAGCCCTATTTGGGGAAGGATCCACAGAAGGTGAAGGAGTAGGCCCTATGGCCATCTGTGCACAGAGCATCTTGGATAGAGGAACAGCTGATGAAAGCTTCTGGGATGGGAGCCTGGCTGAGAAGTCTGAGAAACAGCAAGGGGGCAGATGTGGCCGAACTGGAATGAATGAGGGGAAGACCTGTAGGCGACGAGGCCAGAGAGCAGCAGGAGGCCAGACGCTGTCGGGCCTTTTAGGTCACTGTAAAGACTATGGCTTCTCCTCGGGGTAAAATGGAGACCCACTGGAGGCCTTTGAACACGGGTGACAGGATCTGACTTAGGTTTTAACAAGCCCATTTTGGTTGCTGTTTAAAAAAAGACTGGGGATGGGGGGAGCACAGAGGAAAACAAGGAGACAGTTAGGAGGCTAATGCAATAATCCAGATGACAGGTGATGGCAAGCTCATTATTCACTCACTCATTTACTCATTCAGCAAATATTCACAGGACACCCACTCTATGCCAGGCCCTCTGCTGGGCCCAGGAATGCAGAGTTGAACACCCCCACAGGAAGGCACGAGAGAGGGAGGAAATGAAGAGGCCGAAGGACTCTCCAAACCGTAAACTCCACGGTGGTGGGGAGGGGAGGTGGGCTCTACCTGTTCACTGCTAAATTCCCAACACCTGGAACAGTCCCTGGTACCAATATCTGTAGAACAAATGATTGTCAAATAACGGTTTTCAAGGCTGCTTTAGTGTCAGACCACTTTATAACTGTCTGTTTAAATGTTGATCAATCACTGAAAATATTATTATAAAAGAACACACACACTGCTCACAAATGCATGAAGAAGACTCTCCAGATTCCACAGCAACCATATCACAGAATATGTTCAATTTCACATAAGTTTCATTTGAGGGTAGACGGTAACAGGATGTTTTAAAAAGTCAAGAAAAAATTCTTTTAAATGTGAAGAATGTGATCCTTATTAAGAGATTAGATTTTTATCATGCCCTTTCATAAATGTGAAGTAGTTTCTAATGTAATACAAAACTAATACTGTGCTACAAATAAAGTAAAAGTTTTGGAAGTTAAGATAGTCAATTATAAGACCACACTTAGAAAGTTTTATTTTCTTTCTCCTATGGAACATAAGTAATTATAAATCATAGGCAATTAAAATCAACTCACATTTACAAAGTAAGAAATCACATGAAATTTTTTCAATTACATGTAATGTGAATTATTTGAGAATAATATACTTTACAAGTTATTTTCAAATGTTTTAACGCTGCTAAGGACATTTTAAAATTCTCAGGAACCAATTCCCACAATCTCTAGACCAGCATTCCTAACAACTGGGGAAGTCAAGGAGTGTTACAATGATCTATCTCGGGGCTTTCCGAAGAAGCCTTTCCACACAAGCTCTGACCGTAAGGGGATATAAATTATGCCATCCAGAAGGGCTCCCTGAAAAGATGTTAGCTCCCTGCTCAGTCGGTCCTGGCGGTGGGAATTGAACGCTGCATCAGGCCCCTTGGCAGTTTTTGCAGTGTTACTTTCCTCCCTTTAAATGTGTTCTTAAAATTTTTTCACAGTTGATGTAAAAGGAGCTAAGCCAATTTGACTAAGTCACATCTTAAAAAGGATGAGAAATACCAGCACAGCAAAAGCACTCTGAGTATTACAAAAATGCATACATGCTCTGGTGGGCTGACGGAACCGACCCTACAATCTCAAGGAAAGAAAGGGTAATCAACTTTAAATCTATGATTATCTTCCAGTATATTTCAGAGATATTGCAACAAGAATCCCACAGTGATGTTCTTCCCACTCCTGTAGCTGTAGCTATTAGGTATCTAATAGTCCAAGCTCTTTCTGTTTGCTAGAAAGTGTTTAAAAAGTTCTGGAAATAGTGGTGATGGTTGCACACATTGTTAATGTGAACTTAACGCCAGTGAATTGTACACTTAAAAATGGTTGAAATGGTAAACTTTATATTACGTATGTTCTACACCACAATAAATAAGGAAAAACAAAAACAGTCAAAAATGAGAAACTAAGAAAAAAAAGAGTCAGATTTTCAAAGCTTTTCCACCTCCACTATTTCTATCGTTTTTTTCATTTTACAAATGAGGAAACTGAAGTCCAAACACCAAATCAGGGGCACAACACGGATCAGCACTCCAGCCAGCAGGCTCGACAGCCTCACACACTCTATAGCCTAGCGTAAGTACTGCTGAGTTTGCCTTCTCTTGGCTCAGCCTTCCCATTCTTCTTACTTTTCTTATGATTTTCCTCTCCCAACACCAACCCTCATCTGAACAAGTTAAGGATCACCACAGGGTGAAAGCATTATTAATACGATAAGGAGAAAAACCCATAACCATCTGAAAAAGTAGATATTTTACAGGAGGATCAGCATGTACAACGCCTGTGCATCTGGCATCCATTCCCATGTCTGCATATATTAGGATGCTTTCAGCTGCAAGTAATAAAAAACACCCAAAGCCAAACTGGCATAAACCATGAGAAAACTTATCACACATAATTGGGAGATCCGAGGCAGGGAGATATCCAGGTGCAGGGTAAATCAGCAGCTCAACGCCAGAAGCAAGAATCCAAGTTCCTTCCATCTCTCTGCTCTGACAACTTCAGTGTCAGATTCATTTCAAGACGGATCCTCTCGTGGTTACAGGATGGCTGCCAGTGGAAATAAGAGGCCATCTTCATTATTCAAAGATTCATTCTAATTATTATTATGAAGAACATGCTTCATTATTTTTTCTCTCCTGCTAGATGTGACAGAAAATGCCTACACTAAACAAAGAATAAGTCTTTCCTGATGACTGGGCCAACCTAGGTCAAATGACTACAACCCCTGGACCATCCAACAGTCACAGAGGGAAAACCATGCTCTGATCAGCTTAGACAAAGGACAGATTCACATGGGTGTCTAGGGGTAAGGGGGTAATAACTGAAAAAAATCTGCATTTTGTTATTAAGAAAAGAGAGGGAAATGCATGCTGATAAGCAACCAACAATACCCACTATACCAGTGTTTCTCAGACTTTCATATTCCATGAATCCTCCTGAGGATCTCAGTAAAACGCAAATTCAGATTCAGTAGGTCCAGAGTAGGGCCCAAGATTCTGTATTTCCAATAGCTTGCAGGTAACGCTGATGTTGCTGGTGTCTCTCTATATGCAGGAGCTACTCAACAACAGTTTGTGTATTCCTTACCTAAAGAACTCACTTCCTCTGGTTACCAGAGTATCTGACAGCCTCCTGAAGGCACCACATCATGCATCTGGTCAGGCTGGCTGCCACCTGGGCTCTGGATTTTATAATCCAGCACACTCCTCTCAGCTGCAATGGCAGTGGATGTCAAGTACTGTAGTTGACGAATCATCCAGAAATTAAGGAAGCTTTGTACACAAAGCACTTGGCAAAATAATCCATGGTGATAAATAAACAATGCACTAGCTGTAATGGCAAGCCGTCACAAATAACTAGTATTTATCACCCCATCCGTATAATAGTTTCTGCCTCTAGAAAAAAGGGAAGATACATTTCTTCAGAGAAAGCTGTCCTCTCGCAACTCTAATCAAAGAACTCCATGCTAAAAACTGAAGGAAGGGGTGACAGGTCACTGAGAATCAGGGTGTAGACTCCAGAGGCACAGAGTGGTGTCAGTCGGTCTGACTCATTCCCAAGACGACGCGGAGGGCAGTAAGCAGCAAGTGAACACACAGGAAACAGCAGCTCTGACAGTCTTTCCACGGGATCCCTGCCAGGAGCCGGCATTCTTCCCCTCCCCTTCCTCTCCTCTCCTCAGTAACTGGGCACATAAAACCTGTAAAACGACTGGCAATTTCCTTGGTTCAGAATAAACAGATCAAGGTTTTTGTCCCCCGCTACTGAATGGATTACCCAGAAGCAGCTGAATGCCAAAGGAAAGGCAGGGGATTTGAAATTCTAGGATCCAGGTCCTAATTTCAGCTCTGCCACTTTACTAACCAGCTATGTGACTAGACAACTATTTTCTAAGGCTCACTTTGCTCATTTGAAAAAAGAGGATGATGATAATCAAGCCTATCTCCAAAAACCGTGGGGATTAAACAAAACGGCATAGGAGAAAAGTCCTTCGTAAACCATGAAACACTACACAAATGTCTGTCACCATCATTCAAAGTTCTCCACACGGAGAGTGAGGTTTCCCCATATTCCAAAGACCTCTATAATTCTGACAAGGTCTGTACATTCAGACTGAAAATGATTTGGCCCATGACTCCTCCATAGAGGATAAATGTCCAGCGGAGTCCACAGCAGCATCTCTGGTGGTGCATGGCCAAGGCCAGGTCCCCAGAGATTCTGGGAAGGTTGCGTTTGGTCTCCACTAGGCTGCAATTTGGAACTTCCTGTCCCTTAGCAGTTTATGACACTGATTAGGGTAGTTTACAAAGTGAGGGGTGCTTCTTTCTGAGAGACAGAATACCACAGCACTGCAACCTGGATGCAAACTGTCATGACTTCTAATGAAAGCGGACTGGTTAGTTCTCTACAGTCTCTTTCAGCTCTGCCATTTTGGGATTCTGTGATCCTGAGCCTCGCCTCAGAGAAAGCTTAGCCCAGATTCCATTGCTATCAAAGCCTCTATTATCATGACTCCCATTTAATCCTGCCAAATATCAGCCACTGTCCTCAACTGGCTCTCTAAATTTATATAATAGTTAACATCGGCCATTTGCTTCAGTCGTAATCATTTTTTTAAAGAACCAAAAGTTAAAAGTACTCTTTTAAATGGCAGGGAGCCCCAGAGGGATACTAATTCTCTCCCTCAGAAGGAATTTATCTGCTTAAGCCAGGTTGAATCTGGGCAGGGAGACAGGAAGTTCTGGACCTTACGAGTTGTGTCCAGGGGAGCGTGGAGGTTCACAGGAGAAAGCAGCAGCATATTCTCTCATGGGAGGATGAGGCTCACATGAATTACAGCTTTTCATCGTTTTCCCTTTAACACCTTATCAGCACCGGCTGTGATTTCTGATGCTCTGGCACCTTCTTCAGGGCCCATGTGATTAAACTTGGTTTACTTTTCAGTTAGAGATGGCCATGACATAGAGGTCTCAGATGAATAATTTTCCTCAATCTATCTTTATGCCTCACAAGCAGGAATTAATTTTTAAGGGAATGTATAGTGAAGTGTTCCTGAGATATGTACTGAAGAAACCTTTTTTGGTGTTTATAGTTAAGTTGCAAGATTACAAAGTAGTGAATTACATCACCATCATGTAACCCAGCACCTCCTGGAAACAGCAGCTTGGAAACATTTTTTAGTGTGAGGACCTATTTCTTAAAATACCATTTATTATATGATCTAGAACATCCTTACTACTCCCTTCCATTTTCCAGACTAATAAAGTATTCTCTACTTCACACTGATCACGACCTTCCCTGAAGTCCAGCTACATCTCTATTCAGTATCAGAGTGCAGAACTCTTCTTTCTTTCCTTTTGTCTGTCTCTCTCTCCTTTTTAACACTCTTCTATCAAAACAACTACATACTGGAAGTTCTTTAAAAGGAATCCATCTTAGCTGTCTTGGTGTACCTAATCAGGCACTGGGTGCCAGGACTAATGGGATCTGAATTACCTTTGTTTTTAAAAAGGGATGAACCACAAATTAGGTAAAGCCCTCATAACGGACATATATTGTTTTTCCCTGATCCATTTTCGCTTTTCTAGTACTGAAACCTCTGTTCTCCTTTGGTGAGACTGAATAAGGAAGCCCTGACTTCCACTGGCCCAAGGTGGGCACAGGCCCAAATTAGGCCAGGCAGACTCTCTACCCCAGATATGGGAATCTTGAACAAAATGACACAAGCATGAAAAAGCAGCTGGAAAAGATTCATCCCAAGAAAGACAATCTGAGGAGACTGTGACTAATACCCCTGTTCTTTCCAAGACCTAAATAATCTGTTTTCCTTTTATCTATTTCATAGCCTTTCAATAATTCCCTTTTCTGACTTAAGTTGGCCAGAATTGCTTTCTGTTGTTTGCAACCAAAAGATTCCAATGGACAGAGAGAGCAACTAAAGAAAACTCTGAACTACTCCCTTCCCTGCACAGCATTAACATATAATTCAGCTTTGAAAAGTCCAATAGAGGCCTTTCAGCCAATATTTTACTTAAATGACCAATACAAGAGGAAAGATTTGATCCAGCAAATATACTCTAGGCCCTTGGGAAAACATAGAATGATTCCTTTAGTATATGGCTAAAAAAGGTGGCACTTTAGACATCAAAGGAATGGGAACTTTCAAAAAGGGATGCCACACAAATTGTATTACGGCAAAACTGGAAGGGTCTACAATGTCGCATCACACACTGCACACTGTTGACACTGCTGTAAACAAACAAGTCTTACCATAAGAGTTAATGTGCAAATTGAGCATGTTAAACACTCTAAAAACAGAATTATCTTCTTGAAATGTCCACAGGAAAAGGATCAGAAAAAGAAGGAAGCCACAGAAAAAGATACTTGGGTTCAACTGAAACTCCACCTGCTCCATCCAGAGAGGCATATTTCTTAAGAACCAATAACAAGAATAAGCTACCAGAAGCTAGAAATGCAGTGAACTGAGAATAGGATAAAAGTCTTGAAAAAGAAGAACAGGTTGGAAGACTCATACTTTCAAAATTCAAAATTACTACACAGCTATAGTAATCAAGGCAGTGTGGTGGTACTGGCATAAAGACAGACATGTGGATCAAGACAAGAATAACTAAATTAGCAAAAGGCAGGCTATGTGTACAGAGAATGGGAAAGGCTGGATGCCAGTGTTTCTGGTTCAGGAGAATATCAGGGTGATGAGTACTGAGTAATGAGTACTAGAAGGCCTATCCCATTCAACCTCTATAGAGTGTCTACCCTGTGTAAGAGGTTATGTTAGGGACTTACACAAAAAAGACAGTAGTGTCTCAAGTGGTTCAAAGCCTAGGACAACGGATGAATACAAACCAAGGAAAATACAATGTGATATCTACTCTACCAAGAGTGTGAATAAAGTATCACAGAGGTACAGAGAGAGGAACTATTAATTTTGTATTGGGGAGAAGGAACTTTGGGCATTATCACAGGCAGAGTTAAGTTTGGTGAAACAAAGACAAGTCCTGGTTATCTGGCCAGCTCTGGAGAATCACCAACAAATCTTTTGAGGAACTAATTTAGCAGAAGTGAAGTACAAGAAGTAAAGCACAGATAAGATTCAGCAAGAAGACAACAAACTAAGACTGGAGAGAGAGAATGGCAGAAGGGGAGTCATTCAAACAGAATAACAGAGAAGTCAAAGCAAGGGCTGATTGCAAGAAGACAAGAGTGATCAATAACATGAAATAAAAAAGTCAAGAACCAACATTTAATAAAGGTATAGACACCTGGTTAGAAACACGTCATTAATCATACTAGAGAAGGTCACCTTAACAGTGAAACAAAACTTCTGGGAGTGATGTGGAAAGAAAGAAGGTGAAAAATGGGGACCCTTCCTTCAAGGAAGCTGTCTAAATAGAAGGTAAAAAGTCAGACAGGAAGGATACCAGAGTTAAAGGAAGAACTAGCGGAAGTGGAAAGAAGTATGAAAACAAGCTCCCTCAGGAAGCTGAAAGGTAGAGTCCAGAGCAGAAGTGGAAGGCTCTTCAGAAAAGAGGATGACAGGGAAGATACAGAAGAGAAGACTGGTAGCCTATTGCCTAATTTTACCTAGCTGGAGAAAAACTTTCTCCTTTTCCCTATTCTCAACACAAAGAAATGACAATCATAGTCCTCAACACTGCCTCAACGACTTCCATGAAGCTGTGCTGGATTAGAACACAGATACCTGCTAAGAAGAAAGCACTAACTATCCAGTAGAAGACCTTTTTCCTGGTTGCTTCTAACGGAATCAACAATACACTCCAATTTAACACAACAAAGTAACAGCGTGCTATATAAACAAGGCCAGTAACAAGATCTACAGTAATAATATGCAGATGTAATAATATGGCAGATTATTAAAACAATCTGCCAAACCATTTGGGGTTAAAGTAGTGACTTGCTAATGAGTTTAACTTTCTTATCTAGATAGCCAGGTTTCTCTACGATCTAGTTTTATACAGGGTTCAAATCTCCACACTTGATTTCTTAGCAAAAAAGGGAAATGCCAGGGAATAAGAAGAAACTGAAAAAAAGCAATATTTTTAAACCAACAGGAAAAAACTTATCAACAACTGACTAAATTAATGTTTATTTTCAATGAATGCATTCTTTTTAGCATCTAATTAAATTCAAGTCAGTTCTATCCAGAGCCCATAATTTCCCTACCCCAGATGCTAATATATTGTCAAATTACTCTTCTGTTTGGTTACAGTGAGAAATATTATAGGTTAAGAGTTTAAAGAAAAGATTAAAATGTGAATTTTTAAAAGCACTTTGTAGCCTCAATATAAGTCATTAGGGAGATGCAAATTAAAACCACACTGAAAGAGATAATTGTACACCTACATTCACAGCAGCATTATTCACAACAGCTAAACCATGGAAGCAATCTAAGTATCCTTCAACAGATGAATGGATAAGCAAAATGTGGCATTCACATACAATAGAATATTCTTCAGCCTCCAAAAGGAAGGAAATTCTGACATATGCTGCAACACTGATGAACGCTGAGGATATTATGTTAAGAAAAATGAGCCTATCACAAAAAAACTAATATAGCATGATTCCACTTATATGAGGTACTTAGAGTAGTTCAAGTCATAGAGACAGAACGTAGCATGGTGATTGCCAGGAGCTGGGGAAAGAGGAGAATGGGGAAGTTATTGTTAGTGGGTATAGAGTTTCAGTTTTACAAGATAAAAAGAGTTCTGGAGATGGATGGTGGTGATGGTTGTGCAACAATGTGAATGTGTTTAACACCACTGAACTATACACTTACAAACAACTAAGATGGTCAATTTTATGTGTATTTTACCACAATAAAAAAATTGGAAAAAAAATTAAGGGCCGGCCCCGTGGCCGAGTGGTTAGGTTCTCACGCTCTGCTTCAGCGGCCCAGGGTTTTGCTGGTTCGAATCCTGGGTGTGGACATGGCACGGCTCATCAGGCCATGCTGAGGTGGCGTCCTACATGTCACAACTAGAAGGACCCACGACTAAGAAATACACAGTAGAAAGTACTAGAGGGCTTTGGGAGAAAAAAGGAAAAGAATAAAAAATCTTAAAAAAAAAAGGAAAAAAATTAAAACCACAGTGAGATATCACTTCACACCTGCTATGATGGCTATAATCAAAATGACAATAAACACTAAGTGTTGGTGAGGCTGTGGAACAAGTGGGACCCTCATACAATGCTGCTAGAAACAGCCACTTTGGCAGTTTCTTATACGAAATCTTACCATGTGATCCAACAATTACATTCCTAGGACTCTACCTAGGAGAAATGAAAAATCTGTCCACACAAAGATATGTACACAAATGTTAGCAGCATTATTCATAATAAAGGTAAACTGGAAACAATTCAAAAGTCAATCAAATGGTGGATGGATACACAAAATGTGGTCTATCCATACAATGGAATATTACTCAACAAAATAAACAAAGGAACTACTGATAAGTGCTACAACGTGGAAGAACCTTGTGAAATAATAAGAATGTATATATTGATTTCTGCCCCTGATTCCTGACACAGAGCTCCTAAAATCTTGTAATTTCGTAAGTGATAAGAGCACTAGGAGCATCTTTTGTTCTAATGAGGTGACTCTGGGTGGCTCCTGGATGGGGGGGGCTGGTCACCAGAAAGTCAAAGGTATGATTTAGAAGCCTGAAATTTTCAGTCTTACAACCCCAATTCCCCTGAGAGGAGAGGGGCAGGAAATGAAGCTATTGATCAATCAGGCCTATGTGATTAAGCCTACAGAAAAATCCCCAAAGCTTCCAGATTGGTGAATACATCCACGTGCTAGAGTGACACACCCCAGCTCCACAGGGACAGTTTCCATATCCCGATCAACTCACAATACTAATTTTTCTATATTTTCAGACTGCAAATACACTTAATACATATATATTAAAATATATATATATTTCAGACTGCAAATGATTTTCCCAGTCTGTTTTTATTTTTAATTTACCTAAGTTTAATTTATTCTTATCCAATGTATCTTTCTTTTTGTAATTTGTTCCTAAAACTTTTGCTTGAGGAAGACTAACCCTGAGCTAACATCTGTGCCAGTCTTCCTCTATTTTGTATGTGGGTTGCTGCCACAGCATGGCTGATGAGTGGTGTTAGGTCCACACCCAGGATCCTAAACCTTGAACCTGGGCTGCCACAACAAAACCCCCTTGAACCCAACCACTACACAGGGCCGGCCCCTAAAACTTAGACATTTAAAAAGTACTTTTCATTCTAGAAGTTTGATAAACATTTGTTTCTATTTTATTTTAGTGTTTATGTGGCTTGATTTTATAAGTAACAATTAAATACTATCCATCTGGAATTTCTTCTGATGTAACATAAAGCCATAAACTGTTTTTTTTTTCTAACTGGTAACAAATTATCTCATAATTTGTGGGACATTAATGGGATAATTTGCCTCTTCCCCATTGCAGAACCTTCTTTGTCACAGAGCTCACACTATGAACTCCAACTCTGGCCACTGACCAATCTGATCTCACCCCAGAGGTACAGTGCTGACTGCACCTGCAATACGTTCAAACAGCTAATATGGCTACTGTCTTCTCCCCTCACCACCATTCCTCCCTCCTATAACTAGCTTTTGTTATTTTATTATTCCTCCAAAGAAACCGCAGGATAATTCTGCAGGTTTTACCAGAAGACTTCTACATGGAATTTTGATTAATAGTATTGAAGCTTTATATTTATATGGAAAACCGAAGAAGTTTACAAGAAAAAAATGTCAATGTTGATCTGAAAGATTTAACCCATTCATCCGGTAGCTTCACTGATCCAGAATATAGCATCTTCCCATGCAAATAACTGTCCTGCATTAATTCCTAAGAAAGAAAAGAAATACTGTGCTTACACAGTATTACTGCAATTATGTATAGCTGAAATAATCCTTAAAGTCTAATTTAATGCTGACTGAAAGGTATCTTCATTAGCATTAACTCACATTATTTTATGGCAATATTTAGAGATACACTTCATTAAGCCAAAAAAAAAAACCATATATAACAAGTAAAATAGACTGCATCATTACTTACTCATTTAATAAGTATTTACTCAGTGCCTATTCTGTGCTATGCATTGTTATACGAGAGTGGGATACAAAGGCATCCCAAAAATATAAGTAGCTCTTTGTAGGACAACGCCACATTCTTAGAACTTAAGCCCTTTACCAAAATTTATATAAAAAACCCAAGCTCATATTTTGACTTTCATCCCGTCTGTTTAGCTAATCTCTAGCAATGGATCCTCTTGGAAAGCATGACTAACCCTGACTGAGCACAAGAAAACTTCATTTCTAAAAAGTTCCCAAGCCTTGTACATTTGGCGTTCCCATCACCTTCTTAATCCACTCTTGTTTGCTGCCGCCTTCACATTCCGGAACCTAACACCACAACTTCCTTCACAGAAAGCATTCTATATGATCAAATATATTATTAGAAAGAGATGTGACTGTTTTTTATTTTAAAAATCAAAAGGGCTCAAGTTCAGAAAACTCTTAAGTTTGGTCTCACGGTCCCAAAATGACCCTTGTGGGAAAAAACAGACCTCTGAAATTTTGAGGAATCACTAGAACTTTTTTTGCCTTTTATCAAACTCAATAGAGGGCTATGCATTAAAATTAAACATCACTTTCTACACTTCACCAATGCCCTTTGTGCTTATCAGCAACACTCCCAAAGGGAAAGCACCTGCCAAGTGCTGGGAGACCCAGCTCTAAAACAGAGTAGCAAAACTAAAGGAGCTTTCACACAACTGCATAATAGACAAGTGATTAAAACATTCTATTACAGGGCATAAAGGAACTGCCTTAAATAGACATCTGCAGATGTTTCATGCTTTGTACAGATCTGGCAAATGCCCAAAAGACAAAAAGAAAGCTCTCATTTCCTGATGTGGGTTACCCAGCATTAAAAAAAGCACTTAAGTCTAGAAACACCACTACCTTATGTCAGACATCAGCCTTGCACCCACTTCAAAGTTGTATCTTTGTAATTGCGGCGCATCTTATAAAACAGAAAACCTAATGTTCTACACATATATCTTTAAAACATTTTTAGACACATTTTTTAATTATCATTACCCTCAGTCATGTAAACATCTTCAATCACCTGAAATGGGCTAAGTGCTAACAGAATTTTCCAGATGTTACAGAGCTCGTCATAAAGCTGTTACTTACATTTTTAAAAAGAGAAAACTATGGGGCCGGCCCGGTGGCGCAGCATTTAAGTGCCGCTTCGGCGGCCCGGGGTTTGCCAGTTCGGATCCTGGGTGCGGACATGGCACCGCTTGGCATGCCATGCTGTGGTAGGCATCCCACACATAGAAGAAGATGGGCATGGATGTTAGCTCAGGGCCAGTCTTCCTCAGCAAAAAGAGGATTGGCAACAGATGTTAGCTCAGGGCTAATCTTCCTCCAAAAAAAAAAAAACAAAACAAACAAGAGAAAACTAGTCTCTAGCCATGTACAAAGGTTTCACAGCTATTACAAAAAAATCACTACCCACACTCTTAAGACAAAAGACTGCTCTTTTTTTGATGGATAAATTACTCCATCTCAAGATTCTAATGAAGACTACTCTATATTCCTTAAAATATGCTTCACTGGGACAAAATCTACATTGTATTCCAGAGAAAGAACTATCCTAACAGCAGTCCATTAAAACCCAAGGATATCGGTGTATTCTAATGTGGGCAATGACTTTAAACTACGATAGTTTGGACATCATTTTCCCCACACATTCTCTGAATGAGAAAATTTGAAACTAGTGAATGAATATTTGTTTTGTTCTAAAATTTCCCATTAGAATAATAGACAGAGGCATTCAACTTAAGCCTGAGGAAGCAGGCTAAATTTTAACCCATATTCATATGGTTTACCTTCTAGGACATCCAAAAAATAAATCTAAGCTGGAGAGAAGGCATAAGTCAAAATGTCAAAAGTCCCTTCTGGCTAATTACGGACTTAGCAGGGGTCATTTTCATCTGACTGTTTCTGCCTCTGTCTCCATGAGCCCAGGACTGAGAGAACTGCTCCCCAAGAGGGCGTCCAACCACTTGGAGCCAGCAGTCGTCAAGCTGACCTGTGCTGCAGATTCTCACCTCTGAAGATTCTCACCGTCGTGTTCTAAGATTTGGAAAAGGCAGACATCCTCAACCTTGTCAAATTCCACCTCTTCTACACCGTCCTTCGGTGATGAAGTACAGAACACCAGCAGTTCCCAAAGAAGTCCCGCCTGGTCTTCCACCACCCTAGAATAGGACCTGGCCTACTTCCCAGCAATTAAAGTGCAACTACACTATCAGTAAGTGTGGAAGCGCAACGGTCGTGTGGTGAAGTCAAAGTCTAACTGCTACTCTGTAATCCAAAGGGTGAGGAAAACACTTTACTCAAAATTTATATTAAATTTAACTTCAAAACACAACTCCACCTAATGAAGTCCATGGTTCTTTCTTCTTCTTCTGTAATGAAATCAGAACTCTAACTCAGCCGTTTGATTTCCTCAGTCACACAGACACAATTACACTCAGGGAAGCCACTACTGAAAAGGAGAAAGTTATAATTCGAACACCAGTATCATTAAAGAAGTTTTGTTTTTCATGAAAAAAGGAGACATCATTAACACCTAAATGATTTGCAGGTGCTTTTTAAAAGTCTCCATAAGCAACTTACTTTGCCCTTTAGAGATCACAGTGGTCCCCCCTTATCCACAGGGGATCCATTCCAAGACCCCCAGTGGACGCCTGGAACCAAGAATAGTACCAAACTCTAAATATCTATTATGATTTTTTCCTATTCATAAATACCTATGATAAAGTTTAGTTTATAAATTAGGTACAGTAAGAGATTGACAATAATAATAAAATACAATTGTATACTGTAGTAAAAGTTATATGACATGGTTTCTCTCTCTCTAAATATCTTACTGGACCGTACTCATCCTTCTTCCTGTGATGATGTGAGATGATACATGCCCACATGATGAGATGAAGTGAGGCAAATGACACAGGCATTGCGACGTAGCATTATTTTCAGACTGCAGTTGACCATAGGTAACCGAAACCGTGTAAAGTGAAACTGCCAATTAAGGTGAGACTCTTGTATTTTCTTTCATTGACATTCCAAACTCTACATGATATTTAATGTGGAACTATTTATACTACTGCCTTAAAAAAGGGGTCATCCAAATTGGAGATAGGTTTGCTGAGTAATGGATAGCTAGGCTCTGCTAGTTCGGCTATAAATGACACAAACATTAACTATATCCTTCCATGGCATGGCCATCGGCCAGTGCACAGGGATCAGTAGATGTGAGCAGGAAGCCACTCCACTGGGCTTCCAGGAAGTAGCAGATGCCACCCTAAGCAGAGGGGCTCATAATACAAGAGCAGTACCCACTGAGAGAGTAGGGAGGCAGCATGAGAGTGAGGGGAAAAAACACAGGTCCAAGTCAGAGAATGTGGGATCTCAACTCTAATTGAAGTACTTGTAAAACTAAAGCATACAAAAGTGAAGTATTATGTAGGTACCACAATGTACTTTTCTAAGCACAGATCTCATGTCCAGTATTATACGAAAGTGATACGTCATAAGAGAATATTCATATGATTGAGTAGGTGACTGAACAGTATTATAACATTTGTAACTTGTAAGTTGTACCAAACGATTACCAAATAATCAATGAGGAGGAAGCATCTCTTTTTAGAAGTATTGCAGCTAAAACACGAAATATCTTAAACAACAAAATTAGAATATCATCATTTTGCAACCCCCTCATGAATCAATAATCTATATTGCACATTTGCAAAATATGGCCCACAGGCCAAACCAGCCTGTTGCCTGTTTTCTTATAGCCTGTGAGCTAAAAGAGTTCTTACATTTTCACATGTATTAAGGAATTCTTCATTTCTCCATTTTTAATAACAGCAAACATATATGATAATAGCAAATACACAGAGTGCTTGACGTGCTGGGCACTGTTCTACATGTTTTACACATAGTAGCTAGTTTAACTCCACGACAACCATATGAGACGAGTACCATTACCTTCATTTTACACACGAGGCAGGGAGAAGTCAGGCATTACCAACAGCTAAGAAGCTGGCATTTGAGCATAGGCAGTTTGCTCCAGTCAGTGCTTTTAATCTCTACATGTGCTATTTCCCATTTGTAGTCATGAATCAGCAAAGACCTGTGAAAACATATGGCTCCTTTCATTCCTGTAAGGTGGACCTGGTGAAGGTACACTAACTCCAATGGGCCAGGCACCCAGATGGAGAAACCATCATCCTTGGAGTCAAGTTACCCGAATTTCAGCTCTAGCATCTCCCTATCAGCTGTGCACCCTGAGAACATCTTCTAAATTTCCAAATCTCCAAATCTTGATGTGAAAATAAAAATGTTCATATTTACTCTAACTCATTTACTTACCGAGCACCAAATATGTGCCATGCATTGTTGACAGATCTTGGAACACAAAGGTGAATGGAGTAAAATCATTTCCCTGGAGGAAATCAGAGTCTAAAGTGCAGACATGAGAAAACAAGCCTTACATCCTATGGGACGGGTTTCACAGCACAGGAGTTACTGTATATTAGGGGAGTGGAGAGAAAGGAATGTGGAACACTTCTCAGGGTGAGGAAGCAGGGAACATAACATCAGGGAAAACATCAGAGAAAAGATGGTTCTTGAAAAATTAGGAAGACCCCACAGGGCCCAAAACGTTGGGGAAAGAGGATATGTAAAAAACATGAAGAAACAAAAAGATACGTCCTAACTTCAAACAGCTCTAAAAGTGTAGAATACACATCTTTTGGTCAGTTGGGGTTAGGAGGCAGATGAATCATAAATGGAGATGGAAAGATAGGGACTGGAGGACAAGACAAAACACTTTATAAATTCCAAAGCACTGCACCAAGAGAGGGTATTTAAGACAATCATTACTAAGGACCCAAGTCATTACTGACAATTCAACGTTCCCTCAGTTGATGCAATACTAGCACGTGCACCGTTATGCACAATCCTGGAAGGTGAGAGCCTTTTCAACATGTCAGATGCTCTGAAAAGATTATTCCTGAGCTCTGCTCCAGAAACACTTGAGAAGGAATTATATAACTTCCTCACCCCCTTCCATCCAACATTTCAAATTTCAAACATTCTAGTTTTCAATTAGATGCTTTGCATCTGGAAAAGTCAGCCTGTGTTTCTGACCGAAGCTTAGAGAAATCCAAGAGATTTAAAGCCTTACTGAAAAAAGACTTTTCCGGCATTCCTTTCTGGAGATGTGAGGGTCCAACACAACGCGTGTGGATTACTTAGATAATGGCTTCAATTTTCTATTTCATTCTGCTTTTGGTAAATGAGGCAGGAAATGAACAGCACAATAATTTAATTCAAGTGTCCTAATAACACATTTATTCTCCCTACCCTAATTCATTCTCCATTTTTACTCTCGGAGAATTTCAGTGAAAATTAAGAATATGCATTGTCTGGGAAAATCACATTGGTACAATAAGTCTATAAAATTGTCAATGGGGCACAGGTGGGAAGAAGACAGTTGTTGATCTTTTAGGCAAAATGCATTTTTTTAAAATTAAATGTTTTGAGATCATTGTAGATTCACATGCATTTCTAAGAAATAATACACAGAGATCCTTTGTACACTTTACCCAGTTTCTTCCATGGTAACATCTTACGAAACTATAGTATGAGATCACAATCACGATATCGACATTGGTACAGTGAAGATACAGAACATTCTATCACCACAAGGATCGCTCATGGTGCCCACACCCTACTTCCCACTTGCCCCTGCCCCTGCCCCAACACTTAGCACCCCTTCTTAACCCCTGGCAACCACTAACGTTTTCCATCTCTATAATTCTGCCATTTAGAGAATGTTATATAAATTGAACTACACAGTATGTGACCTTTTGAGATTGGCTTTTTCATTTTTTTCACTCAGTATAACGCCCTTGAGATCCACCCAAGTTGTTGCAAACACCAATAGTTCATTCCTTTTATTGCTGAATAGTATTCCATGATATGAAGGTACTATACTTTAACCATTTACCCGCTAAAGGACATCTGGGCTGTTTCTAGTATTCGGGTATTAAGAAATAAAGCTGCTTTTTGAATGTTAAAGCAGTCTTGCATAACTGGGATAAATTTCGCTTGGTCATGATGTATCATTCTTTTTATACTTTTTTGGATTTGATTTGCTTACATTTTGTTGAGGATTTTTGCATCTATGTTCATGAGAAACACTGGTCCATAGTTTCCTTTTCTTGTAATGTCTTTGTCTGGTTTTGGTGCTAGGATAACGCTAGCCTCACAGAATGAGTTAGGAGGTATTCTCTCTGCTTCTACCCTCTGAAAGAGATTGTAGAGAATTGGTATAATTTATTCCTAAAATGTTTGGTAGAATTCACCAGTGAACCCATATGGACCTGGTGCTGTTTTGGAAGGTTATTAATTTTGATTCATTTTCTTTAATACATACAGGGCTATTCAGATCATCTATTTCCTCTTATGTGAGTTTGGCAGATCGCATCTTTCAAGGAATTGGTCCACTTCATCTAGGTTATCAAATTTATGGGCACAGAGTTGTTCATAGTATTCCTTTATTATCCTTTTAATTTCCATGGGATCTGTGGTGATGTCCTCTCTTTCATTTCTCATATTAGTAATTTGTGTCTTCTCTCTTTCTTTCTTAGTTAGCCTGACTACAGGCTTAGCAACATTATTGATCTTTTCCAAGAACCAGCTTTCAGTTTCACTGATTTTTCTCTACTGATTTCCTGTTTTCAATTTCATTGATCTCTGCTCTAATTCTTGTTTCTTTTCTTTTGCTTACTTGGACTTAATTTGCTCTTCTTTTTCTAGTTTCCTAAGGTGGAAACAGATTACTGATTTTAGATTTTTTGGTTGTACATTATTTCTTGACTGTTACCACAGAAGTGCTCCCCTTCAACCCTTGTGTCCACCCCCTACCCCCTTCCCCTGGTAACCAGTGAACTGTTTTCTTTGTCTATGTATTTGTCTATATGACACATATGAGTGAAAACATCTGGTGTTTGTCTTTCTCAGACTGGCTTATTTCGCTTTGCATAATTCCCTCTAGGTCCTTCCATGTTATTGCAAATGGGATGAATTTGTCTTTTTCTGGCTGAGTAGTATTCCATTGTGTGTGTGTGTGTGTGTGTGTGTGTATATACACACACACACCACATCTTCTTTATCCAATCATCAGTCGATGGGCACTTGGGTTGCTTCCATGTCTCAGCTATTGTGAATAGTGCTACAATGAACAGAGGGTTGCACATGTTACTTTGGATTGCTGATGTCAAATGGTTTGGGTAGATACCCAGTAGTGGGATAGCTGGGTCATATGGTAGTTCTATTTTTAGGTTTTTGAGGAATCTCCATACCGTTTTGTATAGTGGCTGCACCAGTGTGCATTCCCACCAGCAGTGTATGAAGGTTCCCTTCTCACCACACCCTCTCCAACATTTGTTATTTTTAGTCTTAATGATTACAGCCATTTTAACAGACATAAGGTGGTATCTTAGTGTAGTCTTGATTTGCATTTCCCTGATGATTAGTGATGCTGAACATCTTTTCATGTGTTTATTGGCCATCTGTATAACTTCTTTGGAAAAATGTCTGTTCATTTGATCAGGTTGCTTGTTTTTTTTATTGTTCAGTTGTGAGTTCCTTATATATTATGGAGATTAACCCCTTGTCAGATATATGATTTGCAAATATTTTCTCCCAATTGGTGACTTGTCTCTTTGTTTTGATTCTAGTTCCTTTTGCCTTACAGAAGCTCTTTAGTCTGATGAATTCCCACTTGTTTATTTTTTCTTTTGTTTCCCTTGTCTGAGAGGATGTGGTATTTGAAAAGATCCTTTTTAGTTCAATGTCAAAGAGTGTACTACCAATATTATCTCCCAGTAGTTTTACAGTTTCAGGACGTATCTTCAAGTCTTTGATCCATTTTGAGTTCATTTTTGCGTACGGCGTGAGATAGTGGTCTACCTTCATTTTTTTGGATGTGGCTGTCCAGTTTTCACAACACCATTTACTGAAGAGACTATCTTTTCTCCATTGTATGTTCTTGGCACCTTTGTCGAAGATTAGCTGTCCGTATTTGTGTAGTTTTATTTCTGGGCTTTCAGTTTTGTTCCATTGATCTGCATGCCTGTTTTTGTACCAGTATCATGCTGTTTTGATCACTATGGTTTTGTAGTACAATCTGAAGTCAGGGATTGTGATACCTCCAGCTTTGTTCTTTTTTCTCAGGATGGCCTTAGCAATTCGGGGTCTTTGGTTGCCCATATGAATTTTAGGATTCTTTGCTCTATTTCCGTGAAGAATGTCATTGGGATTCTGATAGGGATTGCATTGAATCTGTAGATTGCTTTGGGCAGTATGGACATTTTAACTATGTTTATTCTTCCAATCCATGAGCAAGGACTCTCCTTCCATCTCTTTATGTCATTATCAATTTCTTTCAATAACGTCTTATAGTTTTCACTGTATAAGTCCTTCACCTCCTTGGTTAAATTTATTCCTAGGTACTTTATTCTTTTAGTTGTGATTACAAATGGAATTGTATTCTTGAGTTCTCCTTCTGTAAGTTAGTTATTGGAGTATAGAAAAGCAACCGATTTTTTTAAGTTGATTCTGTACCCTCCAACTTTACTGTAGTTGTTAATTATTTTTATTAGTTGTCCGATGGATTTTTGGGGGTTTTCTATATATACAATCATGTCGACTGCAAACAGCAAGTTTCACTTCTTCACTCCCTATTTGGATTCCTTTTACTCTTTTTTCTTGCCTAACTGCTCTGGTCAAAACCTCCAGTACTATGTTGAATAAGAGTGGTAATAGAGGGGGGCATCCTTGTCTCGTTCCTGTTCTCAGGGGGATGGTGCTCAGTTTTTGCCCACTGAGTATGATGTTGGCTGTGGGTTTGTTATATATGGCCTTTATGTTGAGGTAATTTCCTTCTATCCCCATTTTGTTAAGAGTTTTTATCATAAATGGCTGTTGGATCTTGTCAAATGCTTCCTCTGCATCTACTGAGATGATCATGTGATTTTTATTTCTCAATTTGTTGATGTGGTGTATCACATTGATTGATTTGCGGATGGTGAACCATCCCTGTGTCTGTGGCATGAATCCCACTTGATCATGACGTATGACCCTTTTGATGTACTGCTGAATTTGGGTTGCCAAAATTTTGTTGAGGATCTTTGCATCTATGTTCATCAGCAATATTGGTGAGATTTGTTTTTTGAACCATGTGTTATTTAGAAGTGTGTTTTAATCTCCAAGTATTTTGTGGTTTTTTAGCTTTATCTCTGTTGTTGACTTCTGATTTAATTCCATTGTGGTCTGACAGCAGACATTATATGGTTTCCATTTTTTTTAAATTAGGTAAGATGTGGGCCAGCCCTGTGGCCAAGTAAAGTTCCACATGCTCCACTTTGGCAGCCCAGGTTCATGGGTTCAGTTCCCGGGTGCGGACCTACTCCACTCATCAGCCATGCTGTGCAGGCATCTCACATAGAAAATAGAGGAAGACTGGCACAGATGTTAGGTCAGGGCTAATCTTCCTCAAGCAAAAAATGAGGAAGATTGGCAATGGATGTTAGCTCAGGGCAAATCTTCCTCACCAATAAACAAATAAATAAATAATAAGTAAATAAATAAATTAGGTAAGATGTATTCTACGGCCCAGAATGTGGTCTGTCTTGGTGAATATTCCATGTGAGCTTGAGATGAATGTGTACTCTGCTGTTGTTGGATGAAATAGTCTATAGAGGTCAATATCCAGTTGACTGATGGTGCTGTTGAGTTCAATTATGTTCTTACTAATTTTCTGCCTGCTAGATCTGTCCATTTCTGAGAGAAGGGTATCGAAGTCTCCAATTATAAATGTTTTTGTCTATTTCTCCTTTTAGTTCTATTGCTTTCTGCTTCTCATGTTTCGTGGCTTCATTGTTGGGTGCAGACATATTTGGGATTGCTATGTGTTCATCTTCTTGATGGACTGACCCTTTATCATTATATAACACCCTTCTCTGTCCCTGGTAATTTACTTTGCCCTGAAGTCTATTTTATCTGATATCTATACTAATATCTGATATATTAATATAGTCACTCCTGATTTCCTTTGATTGATTTGCATAATATATCTTTTTCCATCCTTTTACTTTCACTCTGCTTAATCGTATTTGAAGTGAGCTTCTTGTAGACAGCATATATTTGGGTCATGTTTTTTAATCTACTATGTCAAACTCTGTCTTTTAATTTGTGTTTTTAGCCTATTTACATTTAATGTAATTATTCATGTGTTGGGGCATAAGTCTGTGATTTTGTTTTTTCTTTCTGTTTATTCTCTGTCTTATGTTTCTACTTGCTTTTTCCTGCCTTCCTATGGATTGCTTTAACACTTTTTAGAATTTCACTTTGATTTATCTATAGTTTTAAGTGTATCTCTTTTTTTTTTTTTAAGATTGGCACCCATGCTAACATGTCTTGCCAGTCTTTTTTTTTTCCGCTCCCCAAAGCCTCCCAGTACACAGTTGTATATTCTAGTCGTAGGTCCTTCTGGCTGTGCTTTGTGGGATGCTGCCTCAGCATGGCTTGATGAGCAGTGCCGTGTCCATGCCCAGGATCCGAACCGGTAAAACCTTGGGCTGCAGAAGTGGAGCATGAGAACTTAACCACTCAGCAACTGGGCCAGCCCCTAAGTATATCTTTTTGAATAGCTTCTTAGTGGTTGCTCTAGGCATAAAATTATATACAAATGTAACTTATCAGAGTCCAGTGATGTCATCATTTTACCAGTTTGAGAGAAGTATACAAAACTTATCTTCTTGTACCCCACTTTATGTTCCGTTTATAATATTTGTCTTAAATATTTTCTCTACATAATTTAAATTCACATCAGTGTTACAATTTTGCTTCAATCATCAAACATAATTTAGAAAATTCAAAAAGAGAAAGAAAGTCTATCGTATTTACCCATATTTTTGCTTACCATGTTTTTTCTTCTTTCCTGATGTTCCAAGGTTTATTCTTTTATCATTTTCTTTCTGTTTGGAGAACTTCCCTTACCCATTTTTGGGGGGAAGGAGGTAAGATCTGCTAGTGACAAATTCTCTTAGTTTTCCTTTATCTAAGAATATCCTGAGTCTCCTCCATTCCTGAAGGATATTTTCAGAGCATATAAGATTCCAGGCTGACAGTTCTTTTCTTTCAGCACTTGAAAACAGTGTGCCACTTCCTTCTGGCCTCCATAGCTTCCAATAAAAAATCTGCTGTCATTTGAATTCTTTCCCTTTCCTTTTGTAAGGTGTCTTTACTTTGTCAGGTGTCATTTTTCTGACTGCTTCCCAGGATTTTTGTCTTTAGTTTTCAGAAGTTTAATTATGATGTGTCTTGGCCTGAATTTCTTTGGGTTTATCCTCTTTGTGGTTTGCTCAGCTTCTTGAATCTGTAGGTGTATGTTTCTTGTCAATTTGGCAAATTTTCAGCCATCATTTCCTCTAGTGCTTTTTAACCCCACCATTTCTACTCTCCTTTCAGGATTCCAATGACACAAATATTAGCTCTTTTGTTATAGTTCCACGGGTCCTTGAGGCTTTGTTCTTTTTTTTTCTTTCCTCAGTCTATTTTCTCTCTGTTCTTCACACTGGGTAATTTCTCTTACTTTATCTTCCAATTCACCAGCTCTTTCCCCTGTCCCCTCCAGCTGAACTCATCCAATGTTGAGCCCATACACTGAGCTTTTTGTTTTGGTTATTTCATTTTTCAGTTGCAGAATTTCCATCTGGATCTCCTTTATATCTTATATTTCTTTACTGAGGCTTTTTATTTATTCATTTGTTTCAAGCATCTCCATAACTGCTCACTGAAGCATTTTCACCATGACTGCTTTAAAAATCTTTACCAGATAATTCCAACATTTCTGTCACCTTGGTGTTGGTATCTATTTATTGTCTTTTTTTCCATTCACTTTAAGATCTTCCTGGTTGTTGATATGACAAATGATCTGCTAACGAAACATGGACATTTCCATATTGTTATGAGATTGGATCTTATCTGAACTTTCTGTTTTAACTGGTTTTCTCTGATACCTCTCTGGTGGGGGATCCTTCATTACTGCCAGATGGAGGCAGAAGTCCAGGTTCCCCATGTGGCTTCAGCTGACATCTAAGAGGAGGACTTCTTGTTATTGCTGGGCCAGGATGAGAGTTCCAGTTCCCCACATTGTCTCCACTGACACTGTGATAATGGAGGTGGCAGTAATTACTAGCTGGGGAGGATGAAAGCATTGGTTCCCTACTTGGCCTTCCCTGACCCCACTCTGACTGGGTGTTGGGGTGCCAGGTTCCAGCCTGGTGAGGGCACAAGTCTATATTTCCCACTTGGACTTTGCTGGCATGAGCAGCACAGTTGAGCAGTTGTGGAAATGACAATACAGCCCACAAAGCTGAAAATATTTACTATCCGGCCCTTTACGGAAGAAGTTTGCCAACCTCCCATCTAGAGCACTGATCATCAACAGCTGCTAAAATCACAAAAAGAAACACAACCAGACATTACATACCTTCTAACGGAAGAACCCTTCACCATCTATCATGTAGTTATGGGGTGGTGTGGGGATCAAACCTGAATCTTTTCAGGCTTCTAGATAAGCAGTTTCCAAGGAGATCTAGAAGTCAAAATAATTTTCCTAACAACAGTAAAATCAACATTATTTGGGGGCTGGTCCCATGGCCGAGTGGTTAAGTTTAACCTCCACTTGGGGGTTCCAGGGTTTAACCAATTCGGATCCTGGGCATGGACATGGCGCCACTCATCCAGCCACGCTGAGGTGGTATCCCACACAGCAGAACTAGAAGGACCTGCAACTAAAATATACAGCTATGGACTGGGGGGCTTTGGGGAGAAGAAGAAAAAAAGAGGAAGATTGGCAACAAATGTTAGCTCAGGGCCACTCTTTAAAAAAAAAAGGCTAATGTTATGTGCCTTTTTATGCTCATTATCTCACAAGTGCACAGTGGAGTTTTTCAGAAGCTACGTGACATGAAATATTACAAAATTTCAGCTGACTGAATGCCAGCTGTCTTCTAGCAAGACATTAAGAAGATTTGCAAAAAAAAATTTTTTAAGCCACTCTTCTCAATATTTTTGTTTGTTTTGAAAAATAATTATAAAATACGTTAGTCATGTTAACATACAAAAGCTTTATTAAATTTAAAATACAGCAAATATCAATAAGCTCTTCAGGGTTCTCAATAACTTTTAAGAGTATAAAGCGGTCCTGAGACCAAGAAGTTTGAGAACTGCTTCTTTTGATCCAACTACCAATTTATAGGCTATATAGGAAACAAAAGAAGATGTTAAACTATACCCTGAGCATGCAATCTGCCTAATCCAGACTGTAGGAAATTCTTCAAGACAAACAACTCAATCGTTTTTTCTTTCACATAAAAAATCACAAGGGGGGGGGTTAAAAATGGAAGCAGTACCTATATGCTAAAAGGAACTAAAAGACTTATCAAGCTATCAAAATGTGTGAATCTTATTTAGATCCCAATTTGGAAAAAATAAAAAATAAAATGGATGTGTCAGATAAACGGAAAATTGAACACTAACTGGGTAGTTGATCACATCAAGGAGTTATAAGCAATCTTTTTCAGGTGTGATAATGTAGTTATGTTTAAAAAGTTTTTTAGAAGACTCCTTATCTTTTAAGTGTACATATTAAAATTTTTATGAAATGACATAGGAGAGAGAGGAGTGAAAAAAGATTGGTCCTCAAAGATTTACCATCAGTCAATAATTATTGAAGCTGAGAGGTAGCAGACAGGAATACATTATTCTATTTTTGTATATGTCTGAAATTCTCTGTAATAAAAAATTTAAAGGTATAGATTTCAAGATATTTCTTCCCCCAAACGTACAGGATGAGAGCAAACAATCTCCACTTTTAGCATGAACCCCATGCTGTGAGTGGTCTGCAGCTCATGTTTTGAGAGCAATGCTCTGCTTGATTCATTAATTTCCCCTACAACATTCCAAATAAATCAGGCCTCTGGTGGAACACTGCCATGACTGACACATCTCTACCTCCTGAGAGAGCTCAATAAATATGTGACTGGTCCTCATGCCTTAAAAAAATAATAATAAATCTTAATAACTAATGACAAACGATCATTTCCTCCTTTAAATTTCTAAAAGACTTTAACTTCTATAGTATTTGTACACAAATAGCTACAATACAAGATAGACAATGCACGATCCCTCACCTGATTATATGCTCCACGGCTTACAGCACAGTACAGTATACACAATGGACACACACTGATTGGAACATATGCTCCAAATTTGTTAATATCACTATAGCATATGCAAGCACAGCCAAGAGTTCAACATGAAAATAGCAGAAGTTTGTGTGTTGCACACACATGCATACACACTAAATTTAAGTAAAGAATTTACTCTTATGCTTTATGTTCCCTAGAAGGTGAAAAAGAAAGCTCAAGCTGGGTCTTGAGAGTAAGATTTCAGACCTTCTACCCTCCAAAAAAGGAAAAACCAAGTTCAGAAAGGACTGAAATATGTCTGGCAACAAGATGATGTAAGCTAAACAAAGAGTAGTGGTGAATAAAACTGGACAGTTTGGCTGGGCATGCAAAGAGAAAGCCTTGAAACCTAGAAAAAGAACAAGGGAGCTAAGATCACTTCTGAAGAGTGAACCAAGGAGACACAGGGCTCTGCAGTGTGGAGACCCTGTAGTGAGGGGACACAGGCTCAGTGTGAACCCCAGCTCTGTCACTAATTGTGTCACCTGGTGAGTTATTAACCTCTTGAGCTCAGTTTTCTCATTTGTAAAATAAGCATTAAAAAACCCTACTTCATGGTGTGGCTGTGAAGGTAACATTTGTTATGGAGATGTTTAACATCTTTAAAGCACTTGTGTCAAAGTAGGTCATTAATAAAAGTGGTTATTACCAAGAAAGTGTTCCAAAGAGTGGCCTGGCTGTGAAATGAAATAATCTAAACAAGCATGACTAAATATCTGAATTTCTTCCCAGTGCTCCGTGGATGTTGGGGCTCTGCTACTACTATATAAATATACTATAGACTTAACTTAAACCAGATGTGAAGGCTATCTTGTCTTACTCAAAGTTTTGTGAGTTTATTCAACGATGTCACAGGCACTAAGCAGGGCCAGCTCTGAACCTTTCAATTCACTAACAAATGAAGGAACAAAAGCAGAAATAAAGCTCATTTAAGTCTAGTTTGTTTTTCTTTGGACATTTAGCAAATTTGATTAAGTAAAGGAATTTTCCAGAAATTACAATATGGCAGAAAAGATTAGACACATACGCAAGTAACGCTAATATAAAACAGAAGTTGATAACCAAAAAAGAAGTCAAAATGCTTTTGGAGAACGGATACACACTCTGGGTCCATAATTCCCTAGCACACAAGGGCTCAACAAATGTTCCAGGAATTCACTGTTTCATGGGAGAAGTGGTCCCAAGTGCAGAGAAGACACAGAAGATGGTTTTTCTGGCCCAAGAGAACAGCAGGAGCAAAAGCACTGAGATGAGAAAGCACCAGAGAGTTTCAGAAAATGGCAAATGTTCAGTTTAGTGAAATGAAGACTAAGGGAGCAGTATGTGACAAGGCTATAGAGATGGGCTGGGCGAGACCACAAACAGCTTAAAATTCCAAGCTCTAGAGTTGGAACTGCATTTGATAAACAATAAGAAGTCTTCCTAATATGTTGAAAAGAGGAGTGCTATGACCAAAGTGGTGCTTTAGGGCAATCTGGAACCAACATGAATGACGGAACAGTTAAATTGAAAGATTCTCAAGAGCAGGGACAACATCTTATTCACCTTTTGAATCTCCACAGCTGCACCTGCACTGTGCCTTGCATATAAAAAAAGAATCTGCTGAATCTATTGCAATGAGGAGGAGGAACAACCAGCTATGGTAGACACAGCAATTGCCTACCCAATGCCTACCGAAGGCAGATTCTATACGGGATAGCAGTGTGCCCAGCTTTACAAATAAAAAACAAACACACAAAAACAAAACAATGACTACTACATTTTCCAATGAGAAATAACTCACAATTTGTTTAACTAGTTGGTAACTGATGCATCAGTAAAGATGCCCGTCAACAGGAAAGACTCTCTCAGACTGTGCCACGTGGGGACAGTGGACATGGGTGAGTGAGAAAACCCAGGACTCCGGGGAGGAGGAATTACAAGCACCAGCATGTGTGCCAAGGAATACCATGTCCCCAAGAATGCATTTCATGAAAGGAATCCACTCGAAAGAGGTGACATTCAGGACCTTCGTAATAGAACAATTCTGGGGCAACGTTTAATAATTCACTCAGACACTTTCACAATTACTATGTTAATGGGGCTCAGATATATCAAAGTCTCAGCCCTCAAGGCATTTACAATATAGATGGAAAGATAAAATACATATGTAATGAACTATAACAATGCAATTTCAATGAAGTAATAGAGCAAAGCAGCAGAGGGGACTCCACACCATCTGCAAGGTTTGGGCTCCAGTCCTAACCCTACTATTAACGCATTCTGCGGCCTTGAGTCTCCATTTTACCTCTCTAGGCAATGCCTGACCTATAAAATAAAGGAACGGTTCAGGGGACTATGGCAGTGGACCCACTAAAGTATTTAGTGCATGAATTTAGTAGATACTTTTTAACATATAAAGCCATTTTTTAAATGTTAAACAAATTTCTTAGATCTTCGCATTACTACAATTGTCTTTTTAGTCTATGTTAAAGCATACACTAAAAAAATGCAGCCAAAAATTCCATAACCCCTTTAAAGGAATCTGTACTTTATCCACATTTAAATGAAAAATAGGAACACATACAAAATTATTTGTTTCACCTCAAATGTTTAATATCCACATGGATTTCATTCTGCATTCTCTAAAGTCTTTCCCAGCCTTAATATTGTTATCTCACATTCACCTGAAAGATAATCAGGACCAGGGTGAAAATGAAGTCAGTAAGAAAGGAGTGAGGAAGAAAAGGATGCAATCAAAAGAAAATTCTAAGGTAGGAACTCAGCAAGAATGGGGATTTGGGAGAGAAGAAGAAGACACCAAATGTAACTATGTTAGTGCCATCAACAGACATGGTGAGGTCAGAAGGTGTAACTTCTGACTGGGGAAAAGAACCAGGGTAGTAAGAAAAATCAACAACCACAGTTCCCATTAAACGAGCATCTACTAGGTTCCTGGCCAGATGTTAAAGTCCTTAAAAATTATAACATGCACCTGGTTTAAAAAATCAAAATAGTACGAAAAGGCATACAATAAAAAATTCCCTCTCATTCTAGTTCCTAGACTCCCCAGATTCCTAGACTCCCTCCTCAGGGGCAACACTTATTAATAATTTCATTTGCATCCTTTCAGAAATGTTTATATTTGCCTTCATATTTAATTCTCACAACAACTCTCTGAGATAGGTAGTATTACTTTATAAATTAAGAAACTAAGCCTTAAAGAGGTTGACTGGCACAAACACAGAGCCATGAAAGGACAGGGCTGGCGTTGGAACATGGGCCCAACCATCCATGCACACACCCACTTAGCACTCAAGGATCTCCTACGGAAATAGTGGCACAGATGTCCCAAGTGTTTGTAATAATAAAAAACTGGAACCCAAATGTCCACTGAGGACTGGTTATGTAAATCATATCACATGTATATCATGAAAAAATAGGCAGCCATGAAAAATAAGGTAAAAACATAAGACAGATCCAGATATGCCACACAGGAAAACTTCTAAGATAGCTTATTAAGTTAAAAAAGCAATTACCGGAAGTGGGGAATTATTGTTTATTGGGCATAGAGACTCAGTTTGGGATGACGAAAAAGTTCTGGAGATAGACTGTGATGATAGCTGCACAATGATGTGAAGGTACTTAATGCCACTGAATGCACACTGGAAAATGAGCAAGATGGTAAATTTTGTTACGTATATTTTACCACAATTTTTTAAATCCTAAAAAAAAGCCATTGCAGAACAGTATGACTATGATTCTATTTTTTTTTTTAAGATTTTATTTTTCCTTTTTCTCCCAAAGCTCCCAGTACATAGCTGCGTATTTTTAGTTGTGGGTCCTTCTAGTTGTGTCATGTGGGATGTCGCCTCAGCATGGCCTAACGAGCAGTGCCATGTCCGTGCCCAGGATCCGAACCAGTGAAACCCTGGGCCACCGAAGCAGAGCAAGGACACTCAAACACTCGGCCACGGGGCCGGCCTCTATGATTCTATTTTTGTGCGAAGAGAACTGTTTCTATGTACATAAACATTTTTTTGTAAATGTTTTTTATCCTTTATCTGACTTGATGTCACCTGACTCTCAGACATCCCAGTAAGGCTCCAGACTTGTAGATGTTCTAACACTGAGTCCTGGGTCTCCCACCCCTAACACACCTGCAGGCATTCAAACTCCATCCCTAGCAGCCTTTTCCTACTACACAGAATGCACTATTCAGTGCCTGATTTCTCTGCAGCTTCCCAATCCCTATTTAAATGTGACTGTGGACTCATCAAGATCCAAAATATGCTCCAACATGAAACAAAGACGCAGGAAAATGCTCCCTTCTCTCCCCAGTGAGCTCCGGTGTGGAGCTGTCTGACGAGAGCTAATGGGAGAGAGGAGATGATGTGGGCACGAGGGGGCATAAAAACAGTGCTGCAGGAGAACGCAGAGTGTGGCAACAGGTAGTGCAGCTCTTGCTTCTCAAGTAACTTAAGACTAAAGTTTTTGGAAGACAACACGGCAACAGTCCAGCATGTAATGTAGATGATATTCCTGTGAATGGGAAACTGCAGCTTAAAGCATAATTACGAGAAATGTAAAATCGACAAATGGTTTGAGATGTTTTTCCTTCTATTTAAGTACAACCCTAGCTAAGAACATGACCTATACTGAGGTTTACTTAAATAATTATCTTAAGAACAAACACAACATCACTGAAAATAGAGACCCTCAGAGGAAACCTCTGCTCTCCCATTACCAATCTGCTGTAGCTGCTGAAGTTTCTCTGACCCAGCAGAGGAGCAGAAAGGCCCCCTCTAGAAGGAGAGGAAAGCTCACGCACTGTCCCCACAGTAAGCAAGAGAAAGAGCTGTTCAGATGGTTCAAGGGGTTACCACAAAGGAAAGGGATGGGAATGATTAAAAAAATCGAGACAGCTCAGTCCTGATGGTCTTCTCTACATCTGTAGGGCACAGAACAAACAGAACTGAAGATATTTTTTCCACCAAGACCGAAGATATTTCTTCTACCACCAAATTTTCATCAGTTTTCTTAAAACTTAAGAGCTCAATTTCTTCATCATACAAACAAGCAAAGAGCAGTGAAGATATACGAAGACACTCTCTGACATGACATTTTCCCTCTTCATAATAACACTGGCCACTGTGTCAAGAAAAATCCTAAGGGCAGAAAGTTGCTTCTTCCACAGTGGTTCTTCAAGTCTTAGTTATTAAGTCCCACTAAAACTCCCCAAAACAGGGGCCGGCCCCGTGGCCAAGTGGTTAAGTTCGCGCGCTCCGCTGCGGCGGCCCAGGGTTCGGATCCTGGGCGTGGACATGGCACCGCTCATCAGGTCACGTTGAGGCAGCGTCCCACAAGCCACAACTAGAAGGACCCACAACTAAGATATACAACTATGTACGGGGGGGGGGGGGGTTGGGGAGATAAAGCAGGGGAAAAAAAAAAAAACCTCCCCAAAACTAGAAAGCACACACTACAACAAGCATTCAACACATATTTTTAAGAGAAATCTTTGTATATATTCCTTTTTAAATACCCCAAACATCTACAACCCCCTCAACATTTAAGATTAGTTCATTAACAGTGGTTCTCAAAGTGTGGTCTCAAAACCCTGGGGGGTCTCCAAGACCTTTTCAAGAGCTCTGGAGATCAAAACTATTTTCATAAGAATGCTAAGAAGTTCCTAGGAAGTTGCTGTAGCCTTTTGCTCTGTGTTGACACTTGCACCAACAGCGCAAAAGCAAGAGTAGGTATAACTGCTGGCCTCTTAGCACTAACCACGGCAGTGGTACTGTAACAGAATTCTTCACCTCCATGTACTTGCAGGAAAAGAATGCCAATTTACCTTTTAAGTGTCCTTGATGAAAATGCTACAGCCACCCTGAACAAGTCCATCAGTTTCTTAGAAAGCTAAACACGAGATTACCATTCCACTGGCAACTGCACTCTTAGACATGTATCCCCGAGGAAGGAAAACTTATAGTTACAGAAAAACATGTCCACAAATGTGCATAGTAGCTTTATTATTAAAAGCCAAAAACTGGAAATAACCCAAACGTCCTTCAACAGGTGAACAGTTAAAGTGTCACAGACCCACATCATGAAGTACTACTCAGCAATAAAAAGGGACAGATTATGATATACACAGCTACCTGGATGAATCTCCAGAGAATTAAGCTGCGTTTTTTAAAAAGGGAATCCCAAAAGGTTATATATTGTATGATTCCATTTATATAACATTTTTGAAACGATAAAATTTTAGAAATGTTAAACAGATGAGTGATTTGAGGAGGAGGAGGAGAATATGGAGGTGGGTATGGGTATAAAATGGCAACATGTGGGGTCCTTGTGGTGATGGAACCAACTATTCTATATCTTGACTGTGGTGGTAGATACACACGCCTACACTTGTGATATATTACACAGAACTAAATACACATACACAAATGACTACAAGTAAAACTGGGGAAATCTGAATAAGATTCACAGATTGTATTACTATTAATATCACAGTTGCACTAGTATACTACAATTTTGTAAAACGTTATCATTGGGGAAAAGTGGGAGAATACACTGGATCTCTCTGTACTATTTTGTACAACTGCACATGAATCTATAATTATTTCAATAAAAATTTCAATTAAAAAAATGTACACCCATGTTTATAGCAGCATTATTCACAATAGCTAAAACATGGAAGCAATCCAAGTGTCCACCAACGGATGAAAGAATAAACAAAATAAATGAATGGTATATACATACAATGGAATATTCTTCAGCCATAAAAAGGAAGGCAATTCTAACATATGCTACAACATGGATGAACCATGAGGACATTATGCTAAGTAAAATAAGCCAATCACAAAGAGATAAATACTGTATGATCAAATACTTATGAGGTACTTGGAAGAGTCAAAACAGGCGGGAACAGGGCAGAGGGGCTGGGGTGAGGAGTGGGGAAAACTGGAAATTGTGGTTTAATGGTACAGAGTTTCAGTTTTTAAGGTGAAAAGAGTTCTGGAGATGGATGGATGGTGATGATGGATCACACAACAATATGTATGTACTTATACCAAAAAAAAAGGGATAAGACATTGCTAATAGAAAATTCAGGATGGGAAGAAGATGTGATCAAGGAGGGACACTAGATCGGGCAAGAGTTCAAGGGTCTTTAAAGGAAACTGTTATGTTCTTTACTTACACTGTGTATCCAGTGTATCATTATCCTTTATATCTTACATATATTTTAAATTTTGTATCAACTTAATTTTCAATAATTTTTTAAAAGAAAAAATGTCCTTCATGAAGCAATACAAATTACTAATGTTATTAAGTCCTGACCCTTAACGTTCTTTTTTGTTACCTGTGATGAAGGGGGAAGTCAGCATAAAGCAGGTCTGCTGCATACCAGAGTGAGACGGCATCTCCGGGAAAAGCAGGTGTGACTGAGTGATGAGCTCAATTATGTGTTTTTACAATATAACATTTTTACTGGAAAGAATAACAGACTATAGTTTTTAGACTTGCATTTGGCAGACATTTCTTGAAACTGAATAAGGTGAGCCTGTCACTTTGAGGGAAAAAATTGGCAACAGTTTCCTACCAATAATGAAAATCAAGCTTTCAACCGAAAATTCGAACGTTGAAAAACTTGCATCCACCACCTTGAGTCTGCCAGCTTCCCAATACCTAAAGACGTTTCTAATGATATCAGCGGTAACGTTAACATGTTATTGAGCCATATCGTATAACGAGATGTGTCAGCAGTTGGAAGATCTGCCTAACTCCGTGAATCCATGTTTTCCAAATGACAAACACATGACATTACAGTGGGTACAAGTCCATTCAAACTGCAAGATGGAGCAGTGAATTTTACTGTGACAGAGTGCGCAAAGTGCCCTGGTGGGGCTTCAGATCCCACATCCACACTAATCTCTAAGAAACTACCACTTACCTAGCTTTGGTGTAGTAACAAAGAATACCCACAACACGAAAAAGCTATTAAAATACTCCCCCCTTTCCCAACGACACATCTGTGTAAGACCAGATTTTCTTCACATGGTTCAATCGAGACACATCGAGACAGACTGAATGCAAAGCAGACAGGAAAGTGCAGGCTCTCTACTATGCCAGACAGTTAAGAGATCCGCAAAATGTCAAAAAATGCCACTCGTCGCACTAATTTTTTTGCTTAGGAAAATACTATTTTCATAAAAATATGTTATGTATGTTAACATTTCATGGATTTATTGTTTTATAATGAATTAAGAACTATCATAAGCAAAGTTCTTTCCCGTTTTTAAAATGGGTGCTAAGACCAAGATGTGCGAGAACCGCTGGTCTATTATCATATTCCAACTGCTAGAACATAACTATTCACTCAACCAATCTTTGTTGTCGGATACTTTGCTCAGAACTGAAACAACACTCGCCCTCAAAGCGCTTATGATCCACCGGACACATCGACAGTATCCGTCAGAACGTCTCCCGCGAACCGCCAGGCAGCCGGGCTCCGAGCGCGCCGACGGCGGCCGCGGGGAGCAGCCGCTCGGGTCTCCAGGGCCCGGGCGCCCGCGCGGGTCGGCTCGGCGACGGCTTGCCACGGCGGGAGCGGCGCGGAGGAGGCCGCCGGGCCTCCCGCGCTCGGCCCGCCAGGCCGCGAGAAGGCCGGGGCGTCCGCCGCCGACGTGGCGGGGCCGAGCGCCGGGCGCCGGGCGGGGTACGGCCCTTACCTGTTGGTCATTCCTGCCGCCACGCCCAGCATCTCTCCTCAGTCGGCCGCCGCCGCTCGGTGCCTCAGCTCCCGGCGTCCTCCACCCGCGTCCTCCGCCCTCGCCCTGCGGCCGGCGGCTGGCGGGAGGCCGGCGAGCAGGAAGGAGAGGCGGGAAGGGGCGGGGAGGCCGCCGCCGCCTCCCGCCCGAGCCCGCAGTGGCTGGCGGGCCGCGCGGGGGCGGGCGGGGCGGGGCCCGGAGACGCGACGCGGGGCGGGGCCTCGGGCGCCGACCGCCCCGGTGTCGGCCCCGCCTCGCCCCGGGCGCCTCCAGCCCGCCCTCGGCCCCGCCCCGTCCTAGCCTAGGCCCCGCCCCCTGCCCCGCCCCGCCCCGCCCTGTCCCTTGGCGTGAGCCGGAGGCGGGGCCCAGGGCCCAATCGTGACCGGTAGGTTCACCCGGAGCCCGGGCCTGCGGCAGAAATGTCAAGAGCGGCCTCTGCCGCCCCTCTAGGGTGACAGCGTCGCACCCCGCGAGCAGAAGGAGTCGGCCAGGTTCTCCTTCCCCGAGACACCTCAGATTCGGCTTGGCTGACAGGCCGGGTGGCTCTGGCAGAGGCCTTTGAGCCCAAGGTGTTGGACTCCACAGGGTCCACCCCGTCCTAGTGGGGGGTCCTGATGGAACTTCATGAGAAGGTTCTGTCAGCTCACGAGACTTCTGGGAGGAGGTCCTTGTCGGGATTGGGCACCCTGAATTCCTGTGCACGAAGCCTGGCATAGGCTGGGGTGCTCACTAGGATTTTCACTGCGCTTACAGATTGTGAATTAGGAAAAGTTAACCTTTCTGTGAGACACTCCAGTCTTCTCTCTGCATCGTCTCCTTCCTTACGTGCCCTCATTCTCTAAGCCCATTCCCTTCACCAAAACCTGAAATCTGCAAAGGACTTAGCATTTATGCCGTGGGAGTAGATGATCCCTTTCGGGATATCTGATTTTGTAACCATACCTGCTTTCTAATTATAGAATAAAGACTTCTGTCTCCGACTAGTCTAGATATGTGGGTGGAGAATACTGGATGCCTTTGACATCTTTATATCAAAATTATTTCTAAACAGAACAAATATTTACATGCAAAAAGAAAAGCAGAAAAAATACTAGAATAAAACGTGGAAGAGAAAGAAGTAAGGTTGGAATGAAGCAAAACTTTCCAAACAGGATATAAACCCCAGAAATCATAAAACTAGATATTGATAAATGTGACCAAATAGAAATCTTAAAATTTCTGCATAGTGAACAAATATAACAAATAGCAACTGAGAAAAATATGTGTTAGATGTATGACCAAGAAAGGTCTAATTTCCATAATACAAAAGGAATCAATAAGAAAGAGCTCAACAGCTCAGAGAAAAATAGACAAGGTACATACATAGATTTCCACAGAAAAAAAGAAATATGAATGATGTTTAAACGTACAAGGGAGTATCCAATATCACAAATAAGATTTTAAGATACAATTTTCCATATAAAGACAAGATTAAATGTTTGACAATATGCTGTTTTGATAAAGATAGAGGGAAACAGGTGCTTTGATTTACTGTTGATGAGAGAATAAATCCACACAATTTCTGTGGAGGACAAGTGAGCAACAAGTGTGGTAAAGCAAAATTCAGCTCCACTTTGACCCAGGAAATCCACATTTTGGAGTTTATCTTAGATGTATTCTTATGTGTACACAAAGAGTGTATACAAGTTTTAAAGATACCTAGGGAAATATTTATAAACCAAATGATAAAATGACTGGAATTTTCTTTAAAATAAGATGTGGGGGTGAGAGATATGGATAGGAGTATCAGTGAAACAAAATAGGCCATGAAGCTGGCTCTTAGGTACACGGTGTTCTTTATATTAGTCTGTCTACTTTAGTGTATATTTGAAATTCCATAATGAAAAAGTTTTTAAAATGGAAACCAGAAGAGTGTACAAGGAGAGTCATTGCAGCTCTGTTTTTAAGAGCAACTGAAAAAGTTTATTTAACCAGGACATTAATGAAATAAATTACAGTTTCTACCTACAATACTATGCAGCTCTTAAAAAAATCAGAATAGTCAACAAGCGTATGAAAAAATGCTCAACATCACTAGGGAAATGCAAATCAAAGTCACAAGAAGATACCATCTCACACCCATTAGGATGGCTACTATCAACAAGTGTTGGCAGAGATGTTGAGAAATTGGAACCCTTATGCATTGTTGGTGGGAAAGTGAAATGGTGCACTTACTGTAGAAAACAGTATGGAGGTTTCTCATATCGTATGATCCAGCAATCCCACTTATGGGTGTATATCCCAAAGAATTTGAAAGCAGGATCTTGAAGAGATATTTGTATACCCGTGTCCATAGCAGCGTTATTCACAATAGTCAAAGGTGGAAACAACCCAAATGTCCACTGAAGGAAATGGATAAATAAAATGTGGCATATACACACAATGAACTTTATAGTCAGCTATAAAGACGAAGGAAATTCTGACACGTGCTACCACGTGGACGACCCTTGAGGACATTATGCCAAAAGAAATAAGCCAGTCACAAAAAGACAAATACTGTAGGATTCCACTTATATAAGGTCCCTAGACCAGTCAAATATATAGAATAGAAAATAGAATGATGGCTTCCAGGGTTAAGGGGAGAGGGAGATGGGGAGTCATTGTTTAATGGGTAGAGTTTCAGTTTTGCAAGATGGAAAAGTTCTGGAGGTTGGTTGTACAACAATGTGAATATACTTAACACTACCGAACTGCACACTTAAAAATGGTTAAGATGGTAAATTTAATGTTATGTGTGTTTTACCACAATTAAAAAGATAAAAATAAGGCAGATGATATGTAGTAATAAAAAATTATTTCCACGATCTATTTTAATCAAGGAAATAAAGCAAGGAGGGAAAGTTTGTTTAGTATGCTGCAGTTCGAGGGAAGAGAGAAAGGAGACACCCCCCCCCCCACACACACACACACATTCACCCACCTGTATATGCAGAAATATCTAGAAAGATAAGATATACAAGAAACTAGTAACAGAAATGGAATCCGTAGAGCGGCCAGGGGTTAGGAGTCGGGGAGAACATGCACACAATCTATATTTTCTTAATGGAGTATTATAAATTCATTAAAAATTCAAGCTACGAGGCTGTAGTAATATGAGAAAATATTTATGCAATATGGTTAATTGTATGGAATGTTAAAAATTTTATATACAGTCTTGTGTAAATTAATAAATAGAAGCCTCATTTAAAAAAGAGTCAGAAGGAGGAGCTCCCATGCAGTACCTCAAGGTCAATTACAGGAAAGAGTCAAATTACAGACCCCAACAGAAGTCCTCAACAGGAAAGAGTTATCACTTACAAGAAGAGATATAAGTCGCATCCCAAGCAGAAATCAACAACCGCAGCAACTCAGCCAGTGAGCAACCGTCACCACCCTGAAGTCTTGCTTCTCGGCAACGGACTTCTGTTTAAAACAACCCCTCCTAGTTTCCTCCTTTTTCTCTGTGAAATAATGTTCCTCTCCATTATTTTTCGGATTTGCCTGGGGGTCTGCCACAGTATGTACATCCCAAATTGCAGTTCTTTGGCTATCCCAAATAAACTTGTTTTGCTGGTAAAATAACAGTCTGTTTTATTCTTCAGGTTGATAGCGTGTGATTTACAAGTAGGTTAAACATGCCTAAATATCAATAGTAGTTGTGTTTTGTTATGTGATATTTTTCTACATTTCTCTGTTTCCCAGAAATATGTATTAATTTTTAGAGAAAAAAATCAACACCAAAGTATTTAGAGACTTGTGCTTGTCTTGATCGCTCACCCCCAACAGCTTTCATCTCCCACTTCTTGTTGAATAAGCAGTTAGTTTTTTGCATAGATATATACCAAATGTTCTCCTTTTAAAAAGTGAAGTAAAAGATTGCTTTTTGAATCAATTGCCTTGCTTAATTGTTGTTATGGTTATATTTTATAAAGCAGGTTTCTTTTCGCAGTAGTTTGCTTCCAACACGCTGTAGTTTGTGGTCCATAAATCTTGCTGTCATTTCAGAATACTTGGTTAAAGACTATGACTACTTCTTGGTTTCTAGTTGCTGGTTCTAATGTAGTAGTGTACTTTTGTCATAGTTATCCTGTCTATGGAACATGTTGTCTGCGGGAGCCTGCTTTTGTGGTTGACCAGTATCTGTCACAAAGACTTGGAAAAAATATTGTCTATTGGTATTGAATGCTAAGTTGTATTTCTTATTGCTCGTCTTTCTACAGAGTCTCTCAGGATGAGAACATAGATGTCTCTAAGACTGCTGCATTCATTTCTGTTCTGGCCCTCAGGACCTAGCTTTTAAAAATGAAATTTAGTATTTGTAAGTTTGCGTATTATATGAATGTATACACACTTACACACACACAAAAGCATATCATTGGAAATATTTGAAAGGTTATATGCACAATAAACACTTAATATAGTTTTTCTTCTTTTTCACCTCCACTAACCGCCAATAAACAAGTACATAATAAGATGGCAGGGAAAAGGGCATTTATCTGTCTAAAATTAGTGGATTAGTGAGATAACCCTCTCCTCATGTTTAGGACTAACTGATTTTTTGCATATTTTCATCTCTTTTCTGGTTACATGGCAGAAAAGTTATGCTATAAAGTGAGGCAGCATTGTGTACTGGTTGGGAGTAAAGTCTCTGAAGTCAGGCAGAGCTGGGTTCAAACCCTCTCAGCCACCTACTGAGTAGCTTAACTTCTCCCTGCCTCAGTTTTTCTCCTCTGCAAAGTGGAGATATTAATGGTACCTACTTCAAAAGTTCGTTAGATTAAATAAGATTCATCCTTCAACAAATATTTGAGGGCCTACTTTGTAGCAGGCACTGTTCTAGGCACCAGGGAAACAGTAGTGAGCAAAAAAGAAAATTGATGCACTGAGAACAGTGCCAGTTACATAGAAGCACGCAACAAATGTTACCGACATTTATTATTCGGAGATTCAAACATTACGTAAAAATGAAACTTATCGACAGTCTATTGTAATATCACATTGCAGAGATGATAATTGAAAAGTTTGGTGCCTGTTTGTCCAGATGGTTTTTATGCATTTACCAACTATGCATGTATTCTTAAATGGTACTATATATACTGTTCTGCATCTTATTATTTTTCAAATGTGCATCTTGGACATTCTTCCATCTCAATACAAATATCTTTATTTCATTCTTTCTAGCAGCTGCATAGTATTCAGTTTATTTATTTATCAATGAGTCTCAACCCTGGCTGCTTAGATTTACCTGAGAAGCTTTTAAAATCTGCCCATGCCCAGGTCCCAGAAGGGCTGAGAACCAGTGGTATGTGTTTTATGATTTATATCAACAGTCTTCAATTCCCGGACAGATTATTTCCCTTCAGAATTTTAAAATTGTTTGTGTTACTTCTACGTAAAGAAAAAAAAAAGACACACTTCCACCCCACATAATTTTTTCTTCCCTCTACCTCCTTCCTGAACTTTGAAAGATAAACTCGTTTCCTCTTCAGCGGCAGGCTGTTCCTATACTCCATTCACCCTCAACCTCCTCTAACCTGACCCCGGCTCTCCTGCAGTCTCCGAAGGATCCTTGTTGCTACATCCCATGGACCAGTGGCTCTCAAACTTGAGTGTGCACCAGAACCACCCGGAGTGCTTGTTAAAACACAGATGGCTGGGCCACAAGCCTAGAGTTTTGACTCAGTAGATCTGGTGTGGGGCTTGAGAATTTGTAATTCTAACCAGCTCCTTGCTGATGCTAATGCTGCTGTCTGGGGACCACACTTTGACAACCACTAAGGGAAAGACAATGAAACAATCAGATTTACAAGCAAGAAAGAGTATGTGAAAACAATAGAGTCCCAGTTTGTTTTGAACATAGGAGGAAAGAGTTGAGTTAGTCATTTTTACTGTTGTTAATAAATAATGCAAGGCCCTTCACACATCCCTTCCGTTCTCTTACTTTTTAGTTTACTTTCAAATTTTCTTTTACAAATTTCTTTCTTATGCTTTTTTCCCTTTACGCTTATCCCACTTTCATCCCCTCCCTCCCCACCACACTCTACCATAGAGAACAGATTCTCACAGTTTTGGTATAAGTCCTTTTTTTATTATTATTATATTGTTGAAAAATATTTGCTGTTGTTTTATGACATGCATATTTTACATTTTTCTAAGCGGCATTGTGCTGTAGACCTTGTTCTGCGTCTCAGCCTTTCACCCTACACTGTGTTTAAGTTCTGTATGTCTTTCTATGCGTCTCCCTACCTCTGCATGTGTCTATTTTACTTACTACTTCAGTATTGCAGAGTATCATACCATAGACCTCCACCTTTACACTCCCCTAGAGATGGACACCTAGGTTGTCTCTAACTCCCTGCTACCACAACTAACGCTTAGTGAGCATTCTCCTCCTGTGTGCACATTTCTCTGAAATACATACCCAGACGAGGGATTACTGGACCATAGCGTATACAGGTATTTTCTCTAAGTTTTACAGCCTTTTCTCCAGAATGGCTGTATCATTCTACGCTTGATTCTAATTTTTTTTAAAAAAGAAGATTTGGGGATGACTTTAAAAAGTAGAATATTCAGAAGGAATTGGCATGTGCTGGTCATTGGGCTTAATGGTAAGTAGCACATGACTATCCTAAGTAGCACCCACTGCCTTGGCCAGCAAGCTTTCCTGCATTTCTTTCCCACTGATAGTGTTTTTTATATGCTAATATTTGCTTTTAGTTGATAGTCCACATTCATTCTAATCTTTAAAAATTGTTATTGTCTCCTTAAAGTATATGTACTGTTGTCATTCTTCACCTTTCCTGTTTTCTCCATGGGATTCCAGCGATCTTCATTTGCTTTGTATTTGATGCCACAGTCGTGGCTCTAGCAGCATTCTTGGGGTCAAAACAGAGAATTCTCTGAACTCTCAGGGCTTTACCATGCTGATGGGCCACTATCTCATACTTCCAGTCGTGGGTCCAGGGCATCAACAGATAAGCTTCTACGGCTCATGCTTACTCTCTCTTTATAATGTCCCTACTGCTGTTCACATTGATAAGAAAGAGGCCTGGAACAGGAGGATATTGTACAAGATATTACAAAGCAAAGGAGAGCTTAGTCTTTATAATATTCTTAAAACTTTACTCTTTTGAGCTGTACATGAACCACCCCATTAGCCACTCCTACAGTGTTATCACACACTGTGAGATCAGTGAAGTCTCGTGAGAATCCAGCCTAACTTCACTATGTTCCCCGGTGACTTACATCCCACTGTATCACTGCTGCAAACGGGAGGGTTATCTCAGTAATGACTGGTATGTGTATATATATTGTACGTACAGACAAACATGGGAAAATATGTATCAAAATGTTAATGGTGACTTCCTGTGAAGGATCTTTATACTTTTTTGTATGTTTCAATTTTTAACTTCAGGTACATGGTGTTGGTTAATCATAATTCTTAGTTGTTGACATGCTTTCATCATTGGCCCATTAATGGCTGGATTTTAGTTAATTGTTTTGTTAGGTAGTTGATTATTTTCAATACTGTACTAAGAACTCATGAAAACACCACTTAAAATAAAAACTAGGTCCTTCATAATAATTTACATAAATATATCGTTATCTCCTGTCTGTCTCCATTCAAGACATCTGTCATTCTGAATTCCTTGTTTATTATTCCCTTGCTTTTCTGTTTATATAGTTTTATTGCATTTATATGAATTCTTGAATACAAATGCATACACAAGTATCCGTGACTGAAATTTATTTTAGTTTGGTTTAACTTTAGAAAAAGAATGTACTAAATAAAATCTATTAGAAGTTTTTTTATCAGTTAAAATTATATTGATAAAATTCATTGATATTATTCCATGTTGCTATAGCTAATTTGTTTGAGTACCATGTGAATATATGGCACTTTGTTAATCCATCCTCCTGTTGGTGGACACGAGTCTTTTCTAGGTTTTTGTCATTGTGAATAGTTCTCCTATGAACAGTTTGCATATTTTTATTATTGTATATATGTATGAGTCTCTCTTAAATACATGTCTGCGGGTGAGTAGAAGATAAAACCAAACTGTTTTTTAAAGTGTTGGTACCAAATTATACTTCTACCAGCAAAGTATAAGATAACTTGAAAGTATACATCCTCTCCAACACTTCATAGTGTCACTTTTTCCTTTTGCCAATAAAATGGGAGATGAAATCATGTTTCAATTCCCCAGTCAGTAATGATATTGTCTATTTCCTCATGTATTTGTGGGCCATATGAATTTCATCTTCATCTTTTGCCTATTTTTTTGTGCTGTTCATACTGATTTAAAAGAGAGCTCTTTATTTATGATATTATGCTTTTATAAGTTTTGTTTACTGTGAATATCTTCTCCCAGTTTGTAACTTGTCTTTTCACTTTCTTTAAAGTGTCTTCATAAATTAAAAAAAAATCTTAGCACAATCAAATTTATCAGTTTTTTTTAATAGTTAATATCTTAGTCATCTTTTTCAAGAACTCTTTCTCTGCTGCAAGTTTTAAAAGATATTTCTCTATTTTTTTTGTTTTTGAAGAAGATTAGCCCTGAGCTAACATCTGCTGCCAGTCCTCTTCTTTTTGCTGAGGAAGACTGGCCCTGAGCTAACATCCGTGCCCATCTTTCTCTACTTTATATGTGAGACGCCTGCCACAGCATGGCATGCCAAGCAGTGCCATGTCCGCACCCGGAATCCTAACCAGTGAAACCCGGGCCGTGGAAGCAGAATGTGCAAACTTATCACTGTACCACCGGGCCGGCCCCTCTCTATATATTTTAAGAGCTTAAAGTTTCGTTGTTGACATTTAATCCTTAATCTATCTAGGCTTGTTTTTAAATTTCTAGTTGTAGTAAAATCCACATACAAAATTTACCACCTTAACCATTTTGAAAGATAGAATCATTAGTGTCAAGTACACACTGTTGTGCAATCATCACCCCCATCCATCTCCAGAATTCTTTTTATCTTCCCAAACTGAAACTCTACACACGCTGTGAAATGAGTAAGAGAAACCTTAACTACATTGGAGTTGGGAAGGCCGGTAGGGGAGGTCTCATGCAGGATCATACATCATCACTTACTCCAAACAGAAAGAGTACATGCTTGCATCTGTGACAGGATACACAACTACTTTACTGCTGAAGGAAGACTTCTCTCCCACCTGGCAACAGCCCAGCCAATGAGAAATGCCACAGCCCAGCCAATGAGAAGCCGTTGCCGCTCTGAACTGTTACTTTTCCCCAGTGGACTTTCCTTTAGAGCAGCCCCTCCCTACCCACCTTTTGCTCTAGAAAAGCAAGCCCCTTCCTTTGTTCTCCGGATTTGCCACAGCAAGCACATCCCAAATTGCAATTTTTTGGCCATTCCTGAATAAACTTGTTTTCAGAGTAAAACTGGTGAATTTGCTTCTTCAGTTGACATATATGGTGTCAGGAGTGGGATCCAAAGATGGTGACCCCTGAGAGACAGTGACCCCCAGAACTGAATGGGGTATCCGCACTGAACTCCTTGTGCTCATCGCTTCTGTGAGTTGCCACTGGCTGTCAGTTTGGTGAGTCTCCTCTGGGATTCTGAGCTCCACTCCTCTTGTATTCTAAACTCTTCAACTTTATTTGGGATCAGAGAGACTTTGCCCTCTCAGGGGAATGACTTTGTCCTTCCTCATTCAAGGCTCTGTCCTTGGGTTCAAGGCCTCATCCTTAGTGAGCACTCAGTCATTTTCTGAGGGTGACTCAGTTCCCTTTGGGGCTCAGGCTCACTGAGAATCCAGGAGCTTTTCTTTGGTTTTCAGATTCCTTTTGGAATCAGGGCTGGGAACCTGACAACTTTTTTGAGTTTTCAGAGGAAATTTCAGAAATGGCATCCTGGTCATTTATCTCCTTCAGGGACTCTGGCCAGATTTATGTTTAAGAACTTTGGGCCCCCTACATGCACATTTTTAGCTAAGTTGGCCTAACAGACCAAAAGCAGTCCAAAATTGCAATGGTCATTATGGGGAACCTTTGATCCCTCCAAACTTGCTTTTCTTAAAACCAAATTGGATGGCCACAGCTCTAAAATTAAGCAAAATGAATGGAATGACTATTTTTATTGTACCTGGAGGCTCCTGATTGCACACAAAACTCTAAAATCACCTGGCTACAAGATACTGAGTCTAAATTAGCCGAAACAACTGAAAAACTGAGGCAGAACAAAATAGCTTCTGAAGACTCGTATTCTCCTCCCCCATCTCCTTTTTCCCAGGCACCATCTTGTAGGTCTTCCCAGACTCCTTTGTCTCAGCCTCTCTCTCAGCAGCCTTTTTTTTTTTTTTTTAAAGATTTTATTTTTTCCTTTTTCTCCCCAAAGCCCCCCGGTACATAGTTGTGTATTCTTCGTTGTGGGTTCTTCTAGTTGTGGCATGTGGGACGCTGCCTCAGCGTGGTCTGATGAGCAGTGCCATGTCCGCGCCCAGGATTTGAACTAACGAAACACTGCGCCGCCTGCAGCGGAGCGCGTGAACTTAACCACTCAGCCACGGGGCCAGCCCCTGTCAGCAGCCATTTTGTGCCCAGGTTCCCCCACCAATACCATCTTCCTCTTTTTCTCTCTGTGAAAACCTGCTCCTTTAAAATCAGACCCTCTGAGGATTCAAATGCTAACCCCCTAAATGCTATTTCTAGGTTATCTGAAGCAAATAAGCAACTAGAAGAAAAGATTTGAATAGCAGTTACCCTAGACTTTTGGTAATAGACAAAATAACTCCAAAAACAGCTCTAAAATGATCTTTACAGTTTGCAAATAAAGATATTCCTGATAAAAGACTTTGGTCATGTGAACAGGTAAACTCAACTTAGTTCATCTGCCAGAAATAAAATTTGGATCAAACTATTCTTTTGAGATTGGTACCTGAGACACAGCTAAAATTTTTAAAATGAAAGATATGAGATCTCCATCTGTTCCTGTCTATATGTCTATGTATATCTATCATAGAGATGTGATATTTTTCTACCTCTGGATGTTATTGCCAGAATTGATTTGTAAAACGGTCTATTTAATTGGCTTGAAATTAAGTGCTTATAAATTAAGTATTTCTAAATCTCAGAAATATGGTAGAAACTAACCTAAATGCTTTTCAGGTTCACATGATCTTGGATTAAACTAGTAAATAAAAGCTAGCATAAGGTTGTTGGTGTAACTGAAACAGACATGTCTTTAGCCTTATAAACACTGAATAAATGCAGATACAACTTTCATTCTACCTGGGTTTATTAAGTTCATGCTGTGTCTGTTATAAAATTTGTCATCAAGAAAGTAACTTAAGATGATGCTTTGCTATTTGATGTCTAATCCAAGCATGATTATTAAAAGCAAATAATTTAATTTTTTTTTTGAGGAAGATTAGCCCTGTGCCAACTGCTGCCAATCCTCCTCTTTTTGCTGAGGAAGACTGGCCCTAAGTTAACATCCGTGCCCATCTTCCTCTACTTTATATGTGGGACGCCTACCACAGTATGGCTTGCCAAGCAGTGCCATGTCCGAACTGGCAAACCCCAGGGCTGCCACAGCAGAACGTGCGCACTTAACCGCTGTTAACTTAAAAGAGCTCTATTTAATTGGATTAAAGTAAGCAATGTAATAGAAACTAACCCAAATTTTTTTAAAGTTAATATGATATAAAATAATCTTTGGTAATTGAAAGCTTTTTTAAGTTTGTTGGTTTAATTAAGATAGGTATGTCCTCAGAGTTTTCAGCATTGGATATAATGCAGATATGCAACTTTTATTCTACCTAGGTTTTCTAGTCAAATAAATTCATGTTATCTCTATTACAAAATTTATCAGAAAAATGAAAATAACTTAAGGTAATGGCTAACTGCTTTAATGTCTCATGAAATTTTCATGAGTAGTCTAAGTATGATAAGAACAAATGAATTAAATATAAGCAAAAGTTTTCAGGTGAACTTTTTTTGAAATAATTATATGCTATGATATATTTACTTAAAATAGCTTCCAAAATCTTTTTGGCAACTTGAAACCATAGAATTTGGCTAAGTTAAATTAAATGATGAAAATTCATTGAATATCTAGATCATTTCCAGATATAAGGTTACTGCATATAGATTTACCTACTGTTTTCTTCATTTTATAGAGAAGTTAAAAATATTTGGGTCTATTAACAAACATGCTTTGTGCCATGCTGAGAAATTTTCCATGAGAAAGCACTCGTTTGTAGAAAGTATTTATATCTTTCAATCCATAGTATGCTAATGTAAAAAACAGTTTATAATTGCTTACTTCTTAATTTTCACCCAAAAATTGTTTTCTAAGAAACTTAAGAATTCTAAAAAATTAAGAATTCTAAGAATTCTAATTAATATATGTGATGAAAACTATTAAAATTAATAAGGGAAACGTCTCTGTATATAAGGAAAGCAAAATGTATGTTTTCGGTAAAGGAAGGTATGAGGAATGGAAATACATTCTTTGTGAAGGGAAAGGAAAGTAACTTTTGTCCTAATGAGAGGCTAGGAAGGAAGGAAAGAAGGCGTGCGACAAAATCTGAATGTAAAAAGGAAGTGACAGAATGCTCGTGAAAGGGAAATCTTTGGAGACAGGTTTTGCACGTGATCAGAACTGACCTGGATTAAAATGAGTTTAATTGAATGAATGAGTTGTAATACGGTTTTCTTTGAGTTTGTCCTACTTATGGTTCATTCAGCTTCTCAAATCTGTAAATTTATGTCTTTCACCAAATTTGAGACTATTTTGGCCATTCTTTCTTTCTTTCTTTCTTTCTTTCTTTTTTGAGGAAGATTAGCCCTGAGCTAACATCTCCTGTCAATCCTCCTCTTTTTGCTGAGGAAAACTGGCCCTGAGCTAACATTCATGCCCATCTTCCTCTATTTTATATGTGGAATGCTTATGGCTTGACAAGCGGTGCCATGTCCGCACCTGGGATCCGAACTGGAATCTGAACCCCAGGCCACCGAAGTGAAAAGTGCAAACTTAACCTCTGTGCCACCAAGCCGGACCCCATTATTTCTTTAAATAATTTTACTGTACCACACTTTCTCCTCTCCTAATATATACATTAGACCATTTGATATTATCACATGTCCCGAAGCTCTGTTCTTCCTTTTTCACTCTTCCAAATTGAATCATTTCTCTTGATCTCTCCTCAAGGTCACTCACTGTTTTCATTGCCATCTTCATTCTGTTATTTAGCCCACTGAGTAAAAATTTTAAATAAATAGACTTTATCTTTTGAGCAGTTTTAAGTTTTCAGAAAAATGAGCAGAAAATACAGAGTTCCCATATACCCTCTCACCCTGCCCCCAGTTTCCCCTATTATTAACATCTTGATTAGTGTAGTACATTTGTTATAACTGATGAGCCATTATTGATACATTATTCTTATTAACTAAAGTCCTAACTGAAGTCCGTAGTTTACATTAGGGTTCACTCTTGGTGTTATATGTTCTATGGGTTGTGACAAATGTACAATGACATGTATCCACCGTTACAGAGTACTTTTACTGGGAGCTCCTGTATGTACATGTTAAATAAACCTTGTCTTTTCTCCTGTTAATCATGCTCTTCTCAGTTAATTTGCAGACCCCCAATCACAAGATCCAAGCTGGAAAAGGAAAAGTTTTCCTCCCAACAATTTCAATCCTCTGATGAATCTAAGAAGAGTTTTGTTGTTCAGGGTTTTTTTAATTTTTATTTTTCTTATTGTGAGGATGGGAGTAACAGCTTCCAAGCTCTTTACATGTTGAACCAGAAACCAGAAGTCCAAAACATTACCATTTAAAGCAAATTACCTAGCGGTAGAATAGAGGTCATTAACAAGCTACCAAATAAAAATCATTCAAAGTTTTATTTACGCCAATGAGAATATTTACGCTCTGTCTTCATAGTTGGGCTTAAGGTCATAAACAAGTACTATGTACAAATGATTCTGTTACTGCTCAGATAGACAAATTTATGTAAACTGGTAATTTGGCAACTAATCTGCTTTCCTTAGCAGTTGTCTGATTGTTTGTGGAAGGCATCCACGCAATGCCCCTGCCCCAAAGGAAAGAGCAGCTGCAGCACCCTCTGCCACAAATGGTACAGACCCATTTCTAATGTTGGGGGTCAGCCACTGCAGGGATCCTTACATTCTGAGGGCAGTGGGTGAACTTCCCCTTCAGAGTCAAGGAAATTTAACTCTGCTAGTTAAATTTATGCAGATTTTTTGCTTTAACTTTTTATTTTGAAATCATTTTAGACATATAGAGCAGTTGCAAAGATAGAACAGAGAGTTCCCACGGATACCTCATGCAGTTTGCCCAGTGTTAACATCTGCCTTAGCTTTGGTACAATTAACAAAACTAAGAAATTAGCCTCGGAATAATACCACTAACTAAACTCCAGACCTTAGTCAGCTTTCGGCAGTCTTTCTCAGAGGCGCAGTGCCCTTCTGAGTGCATCCTATCAGGGCACCAGCACCGGTAAGGCCTGTGACCAGCGACATTATCCTTGACCCCCTGGGTTGGGTGTTATCTGTCAGGTTTCTCCAGTGAATAGTCACTGTTATTCCTCATTGTGAACAAATATTGGAGGTGGGAAGCCACTTAAAGCTATGCAATATCCTATTTCTTCTTAAGCTTTTGTCCATGAATTTTCATTTTCATCTTTTGATCTTGCCTGCAGCAATTATCACCGTTGGTATTCTAATGGTGATTTTTGTTTCCCTCACTCCTACCAAATTTATTAATTGGAATTCTTCTGTATGGAAGAATTGTCCCTTCTCTTCCATTTTTAAATTCATGTGTGGGATTCACAGGTATTTATTTTATTATTTGGGTTCTAATCCAATACTATTGATATTTATTTTGTTGCTCCTCTTGTTCCAGCTTTGGCCATTGGAGGTCTTGCAGGTTGGCCCCTGTGTCCCTTTGACGTGCCCCTATCCTTTTGTTTTTTAACACTTCCTTACTTTCTGGCATCACAACATGCTCCAGGCTCATCTTATATTTTCCCTGCCCAGGCCTGGAATCAACCATTAACAAAAGAGCCCTGATTCCTTGTATTGGAGAATGATATTTAAAAACCAAGAGCTGGACACTGGGTGTGTTCATCTAGGCCCTCTTAGCCAACAGAGCTAGAAAAGATATGTCTGTATACTAACCCATGTGGATACGCTTGTCTACATTTCTGTATCTGCATGTGTGTCTGTGTGTGTGAGTGCGTAGTAAAAAAACATGACTTGGGGCTGGTCCCGTGGCCGAGTGGTTAAGTTCACGCTCTCCACTTTGGCGGCCCAGGGTTTCGCTGGTTCAGATCCTGGGCGTGGACATGGCACCGCTCATCAGGCCATGCTGAGGCAGCATCCCACATGCCACAACTAGAAGGACCCACAACTAAAATATGCAACTATGTACTGGGGAGATTTGGGGAGAAAAAGTAATTAAAAAAATACCCCCAAAACATGACTCCACTCCAGCACGGCAGGATTCATTCGAGCATTCCCATTTAGCTATTTGAAATTTCTTTCTCTCTGACAGTGAGAAGTTTTCATTACCTTACACAGAGTTTTCAAAGCAAATTTTAAATTTTGTCTTGTAAAATGCAGTGATTTTATATCCTGTATTTATTTCAAGGCTTTTGAATTTTTAGTTACTCCAAGGGATAACATAAAACTTTCAAGCTTTCCACTCTTTAAGAGAAGGAGAGATTTTAATTTAGTCTGTAATTCATGAATTATGTAACAGAAGTGGTCCTGTATTTCTCTGAGAGCTAATTTATTTTTGCCACATTTTAGGAAAAAAGCAATCTAATTACCTGATTATATAATTGATACTAAGATGGGAATGACTCTGGTCTAATCTTCTTCAATTTACATTTTACAAGAGGAGCTTAATAGCCCCCCGAATAATACGTAATTTGTGTATTGGAAATGGGGAGTAAGTATTTTTAAAGGGACAAGGTATGTTTTTCTTCCTTACTGGCTTTTAGAAGTTGCAATTCAAGGAAGCCACCAACGTGGCACCTTATTCCTGAAGGCATTGGCAGTTAATTCTTTCACTTAACAGAATGGCTGTTTCGAAGAGCACTGTGTGATAAACATGCTATACAAGCCACAAATGTGATCCTTGCAAGGAATTTAAAAATTTTCTAGTAGCCACATTATAAAAGGTAACTATAAATAGGTGAAATTAATTTTAAGAATATATTTTAGGGGCTGGCCCAGTGGCATAGTGGTTAAGTTCGCATGCTTTGCTTTGGCAGCCTGGGGTTTGCAGGTTCGCATCCTGGGTGCAGACTTAGCACAGCTCATCAAGCCAGGCTGCCACGGCGTCCTACATAAAAAAACAGAGGAAGACTCGCACAGATGTTAGCTCAGTGACAACCTTCCTCAAGCAAAGAGAGGAGGATTAGCAATGGCTCTCAGCTCAGGGCCAATCTTCCTCCAACACACACACACACAGACACACAGAAAAAGAATATATTTGATCAACAATATAGTTTATTTAAACTAATGTTCTCAATTTAAAAATTTCAGCATGCAATCATTTATAAAAACTTTTAATGAGATATGTTACATTATTTTTTCATATGTCTTCGAAATCTATGTGTATTTTATACTTATTGCATTAATATTGAGATATTAGTATATCTCAATTTGGAATTACCACATTTCAATCTTTCAATATCCACACGTGAATAGTGGCTATTGTATTAGACAGGGCAGTTCTAGAACAAAGGAGTTCCTTTTAAAATGTTTCAAAGTCATAGTCTATAAAGCAATTTGAAAGCCAGTCTGAATGATCTCTCCTTTTCCAGGAAAGAAAGCAGAAACAGTGCACTCATTAAATTAAGTTAGCTGCATATTTTATGGGTCCCAGGAGAAATGCACAAGGCCAGGGAGAATGATCTCAGTCAGAAACTCAGAATCAATCATATTAATTAAACAATGGATAATGTCCAGTGCTCAACACGAGTTTTTAGTTTACAATAAGATCACATTACACCACAAAATGTAGACATTTTCTAATTGTGCTTAGTGTAGGAGGCATATTGACACATTGTTCTATAGACTACCACAGATCCACACTTTGTGGAAAATTACATTTCATCCTTTGTGACTTGTATCTTATTGTAATCTTAACCTGCACTAACATAAATAATATAAACTATCTGTTATGCTGCTCAGAGAAGGTCTGAATCCTCGCCTCTGCATTGGTTATAAAAGAAGTAAGAAAATTCATACTTTATATACAAAGAAGCTATTGAAAGCAATCAACTGTGGTTAACAAGCAGTGCTCTTATTAAAGGGAGACTCTTTATAGAACCTGGTCCAATACTTGATATCAGTATGGGTGTAAGGTCAGTTTATTAATTGTTTTCCGTGTTTATAAGTTTTCTTTAGTTTTATAAGTAGTTGAAAATAATCCCTTTTACTGAAATACAATCTGTGGTGGGACTTCTAGTACACTTATTTACTCCCCCAGCCTTACCTCCTCACCACAGCTGTGCAATGAGTAACATTTAAACCTATGCTCAGATAAAGCCACCAGAAAAATGCGTCACTGAATAACATAGATATTCTGAAGTCAGGCAGGCCAGCCTTCATGAACAGATCCATTTCCATGGGAAAGTTAATTAAAGTGAAGACTGAAGTTGAAACAAAAAGGGCTTCTCAAGGGAGTGGAAACTTTGGCAATCTACTTTCTTACTGGGGTAAGAAAAAGAGGAAGAGGTGACAGCCAGTTCTCCAAAGAGGCCCCAGGGGAAAGCATGCCTCGTACCCAGCCAGCAACAGCATGTTGAGAAACAGTGAACATACATTTAGAAAAGATGATCAAAAACCAAACAAAAAGCAAACACTTATTTTCTCTTAAGTTACCAAAAAAAGATTCAAGGAATACATTGAACAGAAGTTATAATATTCTGGATAAACTACATTTTAAATTGCTTTTTCAAATTAGGAAAGCAGTAACAGGAATGATCCAAATATCATTTATGTTAGTTTTTAAAATATTCAATTTCATATTTAGAATTTAGTACATCCCTCAGAAAAGATTTATAGCCACAAACAATTATTTGACTGGACAACATTAATGTTAATCTTCTTGGTAGTGACACTGACAAGAGTTCACTGAAACTTGTTTCAAATTACACATTTGAAGTGAAAAATAACTAACATTTATTTATTTATTTATTTATGTATTTAAGATTTTATTTTTTTCTTTTTTCTCCCCAAAGCCCCCCGGTACATAGTTGTATATTCTTTGTTGTGAGTCCTTCTAGTTGTGGCATGTGGGACGCTGCCTCAGCGTGGCTTGATGAGCAGTGCCATGTCCGCGCCCAGGATTCGAACCAACGAAACACTGGGTCGCCTGCAGTGGAGTGCGCGAACTTAACCACTCGGCCACGAGGCCAGCCCCCCTAACATTTATTTTATGTGTCCTATGTACCAGACACTGTGTTGAGTCAGCCTCTTACCTGCATCATTTAATTTAATCTTATGAGGTTATTATTTTTATTTGAAAATTAAGAATGAGTCAGTTGCATGTAAAAGGAATTATACAAATTAGGGTTTATTTTTTATATAACAAGAAATCTGAGCTAGATCAGGGAAAGTCCATTAAAAATAATTAGCCCAAATTATTTCTGTTTTCAAATCCACCATTCTTAGCATAACTGTTGCCTCTTGGTCACAAGATGGTTGCCATAGCTCCAGGAAACACATCTATTTTCAAGGCGGGAAGAAGGAGGAAAAGTGGTGCCAGGAAGATCTCTTTTCCTTTTCTTAATAATCCTAAATCTTAAAAATCCTTTTCTTAAAAAATAAGTGGAGATTGACATCAGCATCATGGTGGAGTGAGCTGTTCCCTTAGTATCTCCCTACTAAGATACAATGAAAAGGACATTTATTAACCAACAGAGGACATCCACACAGCACAATAGGATGTCTGAGAGACGCATGCAGCCACACGTCTGTAGGTGGAGGCACTGGATCCCCAGGAGGCAGTGGAAGGAGGTGAGTGGATCTCCTATCCCTCCCCAGCAGCAGTGATCTAGGGTGTAGGACATCACGCACCGTCCAACATGCAGCTTTGAGAGGAGATGGGAAACAGGCAGCCCTCTGAGGTAACGGTTTTGTTCTTGGAGTCACTTTACAGCCTGTGGGAACGATCCATACCGAGGTGGCTCAGATGCCGTGTCAGTGCCCCCACCAAGCTGAGCAGCCCAGGTGGCTGCCAGTGAGTACAGAGTGAGATCACATGCAGGTGAAAGAAAGTGGCCCTCTCCACCTCCCACCAGCTCAGCTGGTCGCCAGGGCAGTGGATCTGCACAAGAGTGCCCATACCTGCATTCATGAAGCGGTGGTGGCCAGGGGGCAAATGCAGAGCCCTATTGGCACCATTTCAAATGGATGGGTACAATTTCCAGCAGACCTCCTGGGTTCAGAAAACTCAGCTCCTGCCCCACCAGTGGTGGCAGGTGGAATCTGCGACCAGATTCTACCACTATGTGCCAGCAAAGGTCAGCTCCCACAAACACCATGAAGGAATACATTAAGACTCCAGAGCAGAAGGAAAATGACAAGTCTCTGGAAACCAATCTTGAAGTCAGAAATTTACGATCTAAATGACAGAGAATTCAAAATAGTTATAAAGAAACGCAATGAGTTATAAGAAAACTCAGAAAGACAGTTCAATGAACACAGGAATAAAATTAATGAGCAGAAGGAATTCTTCACAAAAGACACAGAAACTCCTTAAAAAAACAACAGAAATGCTGGAGAAGAAGAACACAATGAATGAGATAAAAAACAATCTAGAATCCTTAAAAAACAAAGCTGACATTAAGGAGGACAGCATTGGTAATTTAGAGGACAAAAATATAGAAATACTTCAGATGGAGGAGGAGAGAGAACTCAAGACTAAAAAGAAATGGAGAAATTCTCCAAGAAATATCCAACTCAATTAGAAAATACAACATAAGGATTATAGGTATTCTAGAGGGAGAAGAGAAGGAGAAAGGAGCAGAGAGCTTGTTCAAAGAAATAATAGTTGAGAACTTCCCAAACCTGGGGAAGGAGCTGGAAATACAAATAAATGAAGTCAATAGAACTCCTAATTACATCAATGTAAAAGGATCTTCTTCAAGGCATATATAAGTAAAACTGACAAATGTCAATGACAAAGAAAACATTTCAAGGGCAGCAACAGAGAGGAGAATAATCTACAAAGGAACACCTATCAAGCTTTCAGAGGATTTCTCAGCAGAAATGTTGCAGGTTAGGAGAGAGTGGAATGACATATTCAAAATACTGAAAGACAAAAACTTTCAGCCAAGAATACTCTATCCAGGAGCTGGCCCCGTGGCCAAGTGGTTAAGTTCACATGCTCTGCTTTGGTGGCACAGCGTGTCACCAGTTTGGATCCTGGGTGCAGACATGGTACTACTCATTAGGCCATGCTGAGGCAGCGTCCCACATGCCACAACTAGAGGGACCCACATCTAAAATATGCAACTATGTAGTGGGGGGATTTGGGGAGAAAAAGCAGGAAAAAAAAAAGTTTGGCAACAGTTGTTAGCTTAGGTGGTTAGCTTAGTTAGTTGTTAGTTAACTGGAAAACTGCCATAAAATGGCAGCATTAAGCCCTCATATATCAATAATCATTCTTACTATAAATGGATTGTATTCTCCAATCAAAAGACACAGAGTGCGTGGATGAATTAAAAAACAAGACCCAACAATATGCTGCCTCCAGGAAACACATCTCAGCTCTAAACGTAAACACAAGCTCAGAGCAAAAGGATGGAAGATGATACTCAAGGCTAATGGGAAACAAAAGAAAGCAGATGTTGCCATACTTATCTCAGACAAAGCAGACTTCAAGATAAAAAAGACAATGACAGACAAGAGGGGGAGTATATAATGATAAAAGGGACACTCCACCAAGAGAACATAACACTTATAAACATATATGTACCTAACAGGAGCACCAAAGTATATAAACCAACTAATAACAGATCTAAAGAGAGAAATTAGCAGCAATACAATAATAGTAGGGGACCTCAACACCACACTTAATGGATAGATCATCCAGACAGAAAGTCAAAAGGAAATAGTGGAGTTAAATGAAAAACTAGACCAGATGGACTTCATAGATATATATTTAGAACACTCCATTCAAAAACAGCAGAACACATTCTTCTCAAGTGCATATGCAACATTCTCAGAGATAGATCATATACTGGTAAACAAGACAAGCCTCTATAAATTTAAGATTTAAATCATATTAAGCATCTTTTCCAAACATAACACTATGAAATCAGAAATCAGCTACAAGAAAAAAGCGAGGAAAGTCAGAAATACATGGAGACTAAACAGCATGCTACTGAACAACAAATGCATCAATTAATAAATCAAAAAATATCTGGAGACAAATGAAAATGAAAATATATCATACCAACTCTTATGGGATGCAGCAAAAGTGGTCCTAAGAGAGAAATTCAAAGCAATACAGCCCCACTTCAACAAACAAGAAAAATCGCAAATAAGCAATCTTAAACTACATCTAATAGAACTAGAAAAAGAAGAACAAACAGAGCCCAAAGTCAGCAGAAGCAGGAAAATAATAAAAATTAGAGCAAAAATAAATGAAATATGAACAAACAAACAAACAAAAAACCAGTAGAAAGGATAAATGAAACTAAGAGCTGGTCCTTTGAGAAGATAAACAAAATTGACAAACCCTTAGCCAGTCTTGCTAAGAAAAAAAAAGAGAAGCCTCAAATAAATAAAATTAGAAATGAAAGAGAAATTATAATGGATACCACAGAAATACAATGGATTATAAGAGAATACTATGTCAACAAATTGGAAAATCTAGAAGAAATGGATAAATTCTTTGACTCATTCAACCTCCCAAAACTGAACCAAGAGGAAATAGAGAATCTGAATAGACCACACACAGGTAAAGAGATTGAAACAGTAATCAAAAACCTCCCAAAAAATAAAAGTCCAGGACCAGATGATTTCCCTGGAGAATTCTACCAAACATTCAAAGAAGATTTCATACCTAGCCTTCTCAATCTATTCCAAAAAACTGAAGAAGATGGAATTCTTTCTAACTCGTTCTATGAGGCCAACATCACCCTGATACCAAAGCCAGACAAAGACAACACAAAGAAGGAAAATTACAGGCCAATATCACTGATGAAGATAGATGCAAAAATCCTCAACAAAATGTTGGCAAACCAAATACAGTAGTACATTAAAAGGATCATACACCACGACCAAGTGGGATTTATACTAGGGATGCAGGGATGTTTCAACATCTGCAAATCAATGTGATACACCACATTAACAACATGAGGAATAAAAATCACATGATCATCTGGGGCTGGCCCAGTGGCATAGTGCTTAAGTTTACACACTCTGCTCCAGCGGCCCAGGGCTCATGAGTTTGGATCCCTGGCGTGGAAATACACACCACTCATCAAGCCATGCTGTGGTAGCGTCTCACATACAAACTAAGGAAGATTGCCACAGATGTTAGCTCAGGGCCAATCTTCCTCACTGACACATAAAAGCCATTCCACTCAATAGATGCAGAGAAAGCATTTGACAAGATACAGAATCTACTTATGATAAAAACTCTCAATAAAATAGGTATAGAAGAAAAGTACCTCAACATAATAAAGGCCATATATGACAAACCCACAGCCAATATCATACTCAATGTTGAAAAATTGAAAGCTATCTTCTGAGAACAGGAGCAAAACAAGGATGCCCCCTCTCACGACTCTTATTCAACATAGTACTGGGGGTTTTGGCCACAGCAATCAGGCAAGAAAAAGAAATAAAAGGGATCCAAACTGGAAAGGAAGAAGTGAAACTCTTGCTGTTTGCAGATGACTTGATTCTATATATAGAAAACCCTAAAGAATCCATCAGAAAACTACTAGGAATAATCAACAGCTACAGCCAAGTGGTAGCATACAAAATCAACTTTCAAAAATCAGTTGCATTTCTATACTCTAATAATGAACTAACAGAAAGAGAACTCAAGAATACAATTGCATTTACAATTGCAACAAAAAGCATAAAATATCTAGAATAAATTTAACCAAGGAAGTGAAAGACCTATACATTGAGAGTTATAAGACATTATTCAAAGAAATCAAAGATGACATAAAGAAAAGGAAAGATATTCCATGCACATTGATTGGAAGACTAAACATAGTTAAAATGTCCATATTATCTAAATCAATCTACAGATTTAATATAATCCCAATCAGAATCCCAATGACATTCTTCACAGAAATAGAACAAAGAATCCTAAAATTCATATGGGGCAACAAAAGACCTCGAATAGCCAAAGCAATCCTGAGAGAAAAGAACAAAGCTGGAGGCATCACAATCCTTGACTTCAAAATATACTACAAAGCTACAGTTATCAAAACAGCACAGTATTGGCACCAACACAGACACACAGATCAGTGGAACAGAATTGAAAGCCCAGAAATAAAACCACACATCTACAGACTGCTAATCTTTGACAAAGGAGCCAAGAACATACAATGGAGAAAGGAAAGTCTCTTCAATAAAGGGTGTTGGGAAAACTGGACAGCCACATGCCAAAGAATGAAAGTAGACTATTATCTTACACCATGCACAAAAATTAACTCAAAATGGATTAATGACTTGACTGTAAGGCCTGAAACCATAAAACTCTTCAAAAAAAAATATAGGCAGTACACTCTTTGGCATCGGTCTTAGCAGCATCTTTTCGAATGCCATGTCTACTTAGGCATGGGAAGCAGAAGAAAAACAAATGGGACGACATCAGACTAAAGAGCATCTGCAAGGCAAAAGGAAACCAGGAACAAAATGAAAAGACAACCCACTGACTGGGAGAAAATATTTGCATATCATATATTCAACAAGAGGTTAATCCCCAAAATATATAAAGAACTCATACAACTCAACAACAAACAAATAACCCAATCAAAAAATGGGCAGAGGATATGAACAGACATTTTTCCAAAGAAGATATACAGATGGCCAACAGGCACATGAAAATATGTTCAACATCACTAATCGTTAGGGAAATGTCAATCAAAACTACAATGAGATATCACCTTACATCAGTCAGAATGTCTATACTTACTAAGACAAAAACTAACAAATGCTGGAGAAGACATGGAGAAAATGGAACCCTCATACACTGCTGGTAGAAATGCAAACTGGTGCAGCCACTATAGAAAACAGTATGTAGATTTCTCAAAAAATTAAAAATAGAAATACCATATGACTCAGCTATCCCTCTACTGGGTATTTATCCAAACAACTTGAAATAAACAATTCAAAGAGATTTATGCACCCCTATGTTCATTGCAGCATTTTTCACAATAGCCAATATGTGGAAGAAACCCAAGTGCTCTTTGACTGATGAATGGATACAGAAGATGTGGTATACATATGGAATGGAATACTACTCAGCCATAACAAAAGGACAAAATTGTCCCATTTGCAACAACATGGATGGACCTGGAGGATATTGTGTTAAGTGAAATAAGCCAGGCAGAGAAGAAAAACAGCACATAATTTCTCTCATATGTGGAAGATAAACACATGGAAAAAGAGAAGAGATTGGTGGTTACCAGACGAGAAGGGGGTTGGGGGTGCACAAAAGTGGTAAAGGGCACGTATGTATTGTGATGGATAAAAACTAGACTATTGGTGGTGAGCACGATGCAGTCTATACAGAAACTGATAAATAATAATGTACACCTGAACTTTCACAATGTTATAAACCATTATGACCTCAAAAAAAAAATCATAAGCTTCTTAGATACCCTCTGGCAGACTTCCTTATATTGTTCATTGGCCAGAATGACTTACTTGGCCGCCCCTAGCTGTAAGAATCATGGGCAAAGTATCTAATTTTTTAACATCTAGAACCAGAGGAGCAAGAGAGAAGGAAGTGGAATGGCTGACGAGTTAGCCAACTTACAGTCTTTCTAGACTGTCTGACACCTCTGTGTGGACACAGAGGCACAGCAAGAACAAGCAACTTCGCCTAGAGTCACACAGCTAGTAAGTGGTGTAGAAAGTCTCGAAGCCTGGCATTCCCAAGCCCTGTACTCCTATCTACCACCAACCTCGTCTTCTCAGACTGAGTGGAGTTAACCGTAGAAATCATGAGATTTCTGTATATAATATTTTGCTTATAGAATTTACTACCTTGAACCGTAGCCAAAGTTAGTAATATATCATTTTCCTAAAATGTATTTTTATTAGTGTAGTTATAGCCAACAGATACCAATGAAATTCAGTTAACGTTAGTCAGAAAAATGTGGGTTAAATGAGCTACTTAAGAAATTATTTCTAATATGTGATGCTGTGAAATAATTATACCATATGATATAAATAGTAAGGCAGACTGGGAAAGAGAAAAATCTAGCTATAGAGATGTTAAATAGCTTGCCTTCAGCTTATGCAGACATCCATTAAATATAGGATTTGAAACTATTTGGGTTTCTTTTGTTTTTTGAACTCTATAAAATTTATTTATATTTTTAATCACGTTACTTTTGAATGTATGGGCTTCTTGACTAAAGCTGTTAAGTTCACAAAAATATTTTTTACATACAGTAATTTTGATGGTTAATTCTATTTCAACTGGACTGAGTTACAGGTGTCCACATGTTTAAACATTTTTCTGGGTGTGTCTGTGAGGGTGTTTCTGGATGAGATTAACATTTGAACTGATAGACTGAGTAAAGTGAATTGCTCTCCCCAGTGTTGGTGGGCCTCATCCAACCCTTTGGAGGCCTGAATAGAACAAATAATGGGTAAGGGAGAACTCACTTTCTCTGCCTGCCTGTTTTCAAGCTGGGGCATTGGTCTTCTGCATTTGGTCTGGAGCTGACACCTTGGCTCTCTTGATTCTCCAGTTTGCAGACAGCAGATTGTGAGACTTCTGAGTTCTGTTTCTCTGGAGAACCCTGACTAATACAATACTATATAATGAAGTAGGAGGAAAAATATTCGCAAAAATCCATGAATTTATTATAGTAATAATGAGTCCTAATAATCCAGTAATTACTGCTATTGATATCAATATTTTTTATGCAAAATTGGTAGATTTAGTAACAAAAAATAAACAATAGCTTTAGACCCTAAAAGTGTAACTTTAACATGCATATTGATATGTGTATTAGCTCAGGTTACTATAACAAAATACCGTAAACTGGGAGGCTTACACAGCAGAAATTTATTTTCTCACGGTTCTGGAGGCTGCAAGTCCAAGTCAAGGTTCTGGTTGATATGGTCTCTGGTGAGGGCACTCCTCCTGGGTTGCAGACAGGTGCCTTTTCACCATGCTGTAACATGGTCTTTCCTTGGTGTGTGTGTGCAGACAGAGGGAAAGAGAGCCGTGGTCTCTCTTCCTCTTCTTCTTTTTTTTTTTAAAGATTGGCACCTGAGCTAACAAGTGTTGCCAACCTTCTTCTCTTTTTTTTTTACTTTTCCCCCCACATCCCCCCAGTACATAGTTGTATATTTTAGTGGTGGGTCCTTCTAGTTGTGGCATGTGGGACGCTGCCTCAGCATGGCCTGATGAGCAGTGTCATGTCTGCGCCCAGGATCTGAATCGTTGAAACCCTGGGCCCCGAAGAGGAGTGTGCAAACTTAACCACCCGGCCACGGGGCAGGCGCCCTCTTTTCCTCTTCTTACAAGGGTACCAATCCTATCGGATTAGGGCCCCACCCTTATGTCTTCATTTTATATATTTATACTTTCATATATTATTATATACACTTGAGCCCTCATCATTAACCTTCAGATATCCTTTTTTTTTTTTTTGAGGAAGATTAGCCCTGAGCTAATATCTGCTGTCAATCCTCCTCTTTTTGCTGAGGAAGACTGGCCCTGAGCTAACATCCATGCTCATCTTCCTCTACTTTATACGTGGGATGCCTACCACAGCATGGCTTGACAAGCAGTACCATGTCCGCACCCGGGATACGAACCAGCAAACCCCGGGCCGCCGAAGCAGAATGTGTAAACTTAACCACTGTGCCACTGGGCCAGCCCCAGATATCAACTCTTGTTCTGAGGAATGCACGGTTAGTCTAACATCAAAAAACCAATCAATGTAATAATACACCATATTAATAGAATAAAGGACAAAAACCTCATGATTATCTCAACAGACATTGAAAAATTATTCGACAAAAGCCAACATTCTTGCATGATAAAAACATTCAACAGACTAGGAATAGAAATAAATTTTCTCAACTTGATAAAGGGCATTTATGAAAATCTCACAGCTAACATTCTACTTAATGGTGAAAGATTGAATGCTTTCCCCCTAAGATTGGAAATAAGACAAGGATGTCCTCTTTCACCATTTCTGTTCAACATTGTAGTAGAGGTTCTAGCCAGGGCAATTAGGCAAGAAAAATAAATAAAAGGCATCAAGATTGGAAAGGAAGGGATAAAACTGTCTTTATTTGCATATGACGTGACCTTGTATACAGAAAATCCTATGGAACCCACATACTCACACAAATAACTACTAGAACTAATAAAGAGTTAAGTATGGTTGCAGAATACAAGACTAGTATGCAGAAAGTCAATTATATTTCTATACACAAGCAATGAACAGCGCAGCGGTTAAGTGCACATGTTCCGCTTCGGTGGCCTGGGGTTTGCCAGCTCGGATCCCGGGTGCAGACATGGTATGGCTTGGCAAGCCATGCTGTGGTAGGCGTCCCACATATAAAGTAGAGGAAGACAGACAAAGATGTTAGCTCAGGGCCAGCCTTCCTCAGCAAAAAGAGGAGGATTGGCAGCAGTTAGCTCAGGGCTAATCTTCCTCAAAAAAAAAAAAAAAAAAAAGCAATGAAGTACTGATACATGCTACAATGTGGATAACCTTGAAAACATTATGTTAAGTGAAAGAAGTCAGTCACGAAAGACCACATATATGATTCTGTGTATATGAAAAGTCTAGAATAGGCAATCTCCAGACAGAAAGCCATTAGTGGTTGCCAAAGGTTGGGGTGGGTTAACAAGGGAGTGACTTCCAGTGGGTAGGGAGTTCCTTTTTGGGGTGATGAAAATGTCTAACTTACACTGTGGGGATGGTTTCACAACTCTGTGACTTACTAAAACCATTGAATTGTACACTTTAAACAAGTGAATTTTATGGTATGTAAATTATATCTCAATAAACATTTAAAAAACAATGTACAAATTATGTAAAAAGAAAAGATGTATGCTTAAAGTGTGTGTGGGAAAAGAATGCACAAAATGAAAAAGCTCATCAGATCAGAAGACAACCATCAATCCTCGTTTGTTCATACTCCTGCCCACATTTCCTCTCCCATATTAACTTAGATCAAGTGATTTCAACTATAAATATTTCAGCATGTTTTCAAAAGATAAGAATTCTTTTAAAACATAAACAGTATTATCAAAACCAAAAAATATTTCTTTAATATCAAACATTTTGTCAGTGTTCACATTTCCATTTCCAATATCTTGCAATAAAATTTTACATGTTAGCTACATCAAATTCTATCAGTTTCATTTCTTTTTTCCCTCTTGGAGACTCAGTTCTTCCTCTTCACCCTCCAGGCCTGTGGCACAGCCATCATCTGGGATTGCTCTTCAGCACTCCCGTGTTGAATCCTTTGTCTTGGCTGCTCCTTTTTAATTTTTGTCTTTCTCCCTCAGCTTTCTGGAGCACATTCTCTCAATAGGTTCCTAAGAAAGGGTGCATGGGAAGTAACGTTTGTTTCACTTGTTAAGGATCTGAAAATGTCTTTCTTTTCCCATGTAATTGGACGTTTGTTGCCTATAGACTTTGAGGTTGCAAAGAGTTTTCCCTCAGAATTCTGAAGGAATTTCTCCGTCTTCTGGGGTTCATGCAGGGTTGCCATTGAGAGGGCCGATGCAATTTCCTTTCCCTTCCTGTGTAGGTCACTTGTTTTTTTCTTTTTGGAAACTTTTTAGGAGCCTCTTCTTCTAAAAATTTACATTGATATGTCCTTTTCATTCATTATACTGGATCCTTGATAAGCCCTTTATTTTGAGCTCGTGTCTTCTAGTTGTGTAAAGTTTTCTTGTAAGATTTCTTTGGAAATGTCTTCCTACTTTCATTTTCAGAGACTTCTATTAAATTCTAGGCTTCCTAGATTAGAATCTCTTTGTCTCTCTTTTTAATAGTCTGCTTCTTTTTGTTCACCTCTTTCTCATCAATTTTTTTGGCTATTTGAACTTCAAGAGCTCATTCTGTATTTTTAATTGCTTATTTTCATTAACAAGCTGATCCTGTTTCACGAAATCTAGATTCTAGTCCCAGCTTTGGGCAGGTATAAAGTTTTAAACAATAGGAGGTTATTATTAAGGTCATGATGCAGGTAAGCATTACATTCATTTATTAATTAAATCACTTACTCATTAAGTACATTTATTTAGTGCTGTGTGCCATGCTCTGAAGTAAGGACCAGAAACAGAAAAAAATGTGGTAAACTGGTAAACCCTTACACAGGCTGAGAAAGTAGAAAGATAACATTGAAACCAGGAATTAACACTGGAGGGCCAACTCTGTGCTGGGGCTTTATTGTGTCATTTAGTAACTCACAATTATGCGAGCAATTTGTTATCTCTCTGCAGAGAGAAGTTGGCGCTCAGAGCTATGAGGAATGTGTCCTGGGTCAGTCAGTAGTGAACTAGCCATTGTGTCCAGGTCTGAGTAAAGAGTTCATCCTCCGACCATTATATTGTGAGCCAGACACCCGGCAGTCAGTCTAGAAGCAGGTAGGAAGTTTACTAGGAGGATGCAAGGACATAGCAGAGAGTCCCCTGTGCCTCAGTCTCAGGGATTAGCAGCAGAAGTGAAGGCTCCCGGAATTCTCATCCCGTCTCTGTTATCCCTGCCTGTTAACTCAGCCTTCCTCGCCCTCTCTACTGGGGGGCTTTCTCTGCTTTCTGGGCATTCCAGAACTCCTGTGCTTACATGTCACAACTCTAGTTACATAAAGATGCTGACTTGACTCTTTAGCCCAAAATACACATTCCTGAGAAAATCTAATTGATTCGGCTTTGTTTAGGGCTCTGTATCTGGTTCAGTTGGTTATGGTTGGGCCTACCTGCCTCTTTGTATGTGGTGGGGTAAAAGTTCCCAGAGAGGGAGAGACATGGGTGGAGGGGATTGTTGTCGTCTTAAATGCTGGGTAGACATCTGGAGAGGTAACCACTATATGGGCTCAGAGTGAATCCATCCTTGAAGGGAAAGCAGGGTGGCCACCTAAATTATTGAAATGGAAATCCTATTTCCTCACCTCTTAAGTCATATTTCCTCACCATGTTCAGTTCTATTCACATGAACCTTTCTATTTTTGAAAAGTAACAATTTGAAGGTCACAACTTGATTTTTTCCCATGTAATCACATTCTGAATACAGGTGGAAAAGACTTTCCTTCTAAATATTAACTTATACATGAATAACCAAATGTGTTTTAACACTCATCGGTGAAAATTAGCTCAAAGACATCTGCAAAGTTGTATTAGTTTGTTTTCCTTGGTGTGTATTTATCTTGAAGCAATAGCTGATTTTCAGATATCAGATCAAAACAGAGCAATCTTGGAACAAGTTGTGACCACTACATTCCAATTTAATCATACACTATGAGTATTTTTGTGTGTTGTGCCGTTCACCAAATACCAAAACTGTCTTTATGCGTAACTTCACACTCCTCCTTACTACGGATCTCCAGATACATCATCAGCTAACATGCAGTTTAAAAAGAACACAAAGCACTGTATGCCTTTAGCAAGTCTTGGCTTTGCTGGTAAGCAGTTCAGTTACACTTCCGCCAAAATTTGTTTAAATGAATATAATTCTCCACCTTATACGGTTTGGAGCATAAGTAAAGCTCACGGTATACAAGAGACGCCTTACATCACAGGGGAGGCTGGAACTTGAGCGGTGCCCAATGAAAGGCTGAGCGTGGTTTCCAGATTTAGTTGGAAGGTGGAGGTCAGGCATGGCAGGTACCACAGTCTATATACCATCACAGACCAAAAGTCAAGCTATGTTCTCTCAAGAAACTGATATTCTACATCCTGGAGGCCTAAAGACAGTAGTAAAGGAATTTGCAATTCAAAGTCATAAACTAATTTAAAACCCCAAACAGTGTCTAACAGAAAAAGATGATGCATAAAAATATAATACACAGTTAAACAAATTTAATAGAAATATTAAAATAATTATTACATTTCCTCTCATTGCTGAAACCATGAAAGAATATTCCTTTTGTAATCAAAGTAATAATTTTTTATCATGCAAAAAGGCATTTTTGTTATTACATTCATAGGTAGACACTACATTTCAAACCAAGTTTATACAGACTTCAAAAAGGCTTGGACTTAAAGAGAAAACGAAATGTATTTAAATACTATTGTAGGTAGCCTGTATGCTGCTGGCATACTCATCTTCACAGTTTATAAAGTAAAAAAACTAAACTTTTAAAGTCAGCTCTGAAATAGATGCATTTCCATTAATACATTCACTAGTTAGGTCTGTTCTTCTAAAACAGGAGCAAAGACAGAGACATGAGATATTCTTTAAAGAACAAACTCAACATGTCAGCAGCAAATTTCAGTTAAATTGGAAACCGTGTTCTGAGTCACCAAAGTACAAAGTCAGTTCACCAGCTGAGACTTCAAATGAGAGTATAAATTAGAAGGCTTAAGAGAACTTCATAGAACATACTGTGCAGCCATTTTTTTAACAAAGAAATATTAAAAATAGAACTCTCAAATTTACGATTTAAGAACACAATTTTGATCTAGTCAATAAAATATACTCAGAGGCATCAAAGGAATATCACCCCCAGACTTACTCACAAGGACTGTGAGAACGTGGCTCTGGTCTCTCAGGCATCTTTCTAAGATGCCCCCCGATGGAAAGTGTATGGAACGACATTATGTGCTCAAACACGGAAGCACCAGTTTCACACCTAGATACAACGCTGAGTAACATAGTCGATGTTTTGATAAATTCTTATTTGGGGAGATGGAGAGAATTCTCAAAACAGACTCATAGCTTAGAAGTAGTTGATCCATAACGAGCCTGGGGAGACACCATGAAGGCACCCCAAGGGAATGTGGGGTCCCAGCTATTCATACTCAGTGTAATGCCAGCCAGTACCAGGCCTTCTGACAACATAATGAGTTTTGAGATAATATACTTCAGGGAAAAAAGAACAGTTCATTTTAAATATCTAACTAAATCCTATTTTAACTTAGTCTCATAATCAACTGTAACATATTTACTTTAAAGTCCCTTAATAAACATGCCAACATTACCAAGAAAGCATTTTCCTTCATAGTCTCATTAACAAATTTTCTTTAACAATTTATAACTAATAACAATCGATCTGCAAGTTTGACTCTGCAATAAACAGTCTTCTAACATTATTTTAAAAGCCTAAATTCCACTTGGTAGGGTACCAAAATTTAGTTTAACTTCAAAATTCACAGTACTGCCCAGAGACAGGCGGGTCCTGAGGGTCCTCCCTGGCGCTCCCCCTGGCAGCATGCTTGGAGGCCCCAGATCAGCGCTGGGGACTGGGACCAACACTCCGGCTGTCGTACTTGTACTTCATGCTGAGACTTTAAAATATATCTGACGTAGCTATTGTACAAATATATGTAGATGTGAATATATGCACACATACTTTTTGACAAAGGAATGAGAGCAATATATGTGAAGCTTTTTTGCCAAATGGATTCTATTTGGTTAACAAATAATGTTTTTCCACCAGTCTATCGAAGTCCAGACCAACTATGCAGATAGGAGGCCCATCCAGAGGAACGAGAAGCATTTTCTTCCTCACCTTTGGGGAATTAAAAAAGACAAGAAGTGTTAATTTCTCACACCATACTTGGATGCTATGAATCCGTTCTTGAACTTTCAGTAATTGTCTTTCTCTATCAAACAATTCCAAAATAAAAGTCGCCAGCACAACTAAGGATTTTTGACAACAAGGGGAATTTTTTACATTCTTTTAAAACAGAAGCCTTTACATAACTTAACTTAGAATCTAAAACCAATAGATTTATGGTAAACCTCAAAACTAGACCAAATAAACCAAAAACAGCTGTTTAATTACTTAAAAATCAGGTTTAATTGAGGTATAATTTACTTAGAGTAAAATTCATCCTTTCCAGGTGTAGTACCACCTAAGGTACGACACATTTCCACCACCTCAAAGTTCTCTCACATCCTTTCTAAGCCAGCCCTTTCCCCACTCCTTTGCAACCACTCGTCTGCTTTTGCCCTTATAGTGTTGCCTTTTCAAGTCATATAAACAGAATCACATCTACGTAGTCTTTCGAGGCTGGTCTTCCACTCAGCACAATGCATGGGAGAGTCACCCACGTGCTGTGGGCACCAGCAGCTGATGCCTTTTATTGCTGAGTCGTATTCCACTGTGTGGCTGTTCCAGTTTGTTCATTCATTCGCCAGTGAAGGATATCTGAGTTATTGCTAGTTTTTAGCAATTTAAAATAAAGCTGCTATAAACAATTGTGCACAGGTTTTTAATTAAAAAAAATTTATTGAGAAGTGATTCACATCCCATAAAATTCACTCTTCTCAAGTGCCTAATTCAGTGATTTTTAGTATCCCACCGAGATTCGTGCAGTTTTTTTGGTGAACATAGGTTTTCATTTCTCTGTTACAGTGAGGATGCTTAACTGCATAAAAAATGCCAAACTTTTCCAAGGTGGTTGTATCATTGTATACTGAGTGTTCCAGTTTCTCTTTTCCTTTTTAATGATCAATACAAATAAATCCTGTCTTAACTTCAGAAAAATTCTGGGCTTCCAAGAAAATTTCAGAAAAGGTCTCCTTTACTGTTTTCTTTTTAATATGATTTGTATGTCAATATATATGATTTGAAAGTTTTACAACCTTAAAGAAAAGTGAACACCTCTTTCCATTACATGTCCTTTCCCTCATTCCTCCTCTGCCCAGAAGTAAACATCATTGAATTTAGTATCTATCCTTCCAGACACCCGTGTTATCACGTGTGAATAAAAGACACTTCCTTTTATTTATCCTACTTCAAATTTTACTGAGATCTTCAAAGCTGTGGATGGACATCTTTCAGAGTTCTGGAAAATTTTCAGCCATTCTCTTCAAATATCGTCTCTATCTCATTCTTTTCTCTCCTCTCCTTAAGGAACTGTAATTATTAAATATAAGTTAAAAGTCTTCATTCTATCCTCTATGTCTACTACCCACTCTTTTGTTTTTTCGTTCTTTTGTTTCTCCATGCTGAACTCTGAGTAATTCCTTCTGACATGTCTTCCAGTTTAATCATTCTCTCTTAAGCCCTACCTCTATCTGCTGCCAGACAATAACTATTTTTAATTTAGTTTTTATATGTTTTCTTTTGTTTGCTTACACAGATAAGAGACAAGAAGTGAGTAACTTTTAAAAGGTAAACTGGGGGGCTGGCCCTGTAGCCTAGTGGTTAAGTTCAGCATGCTCCACTTTGGCAGCCTGGGTTTGGTTCCCGGGCACAAACCTACAGTCCTCACTGGCGGCCATGCTGTGGAGGCTACCCACATATGAAACAGAAGAAGACTGGCACAGATGTTAGCTCAGGGCGAACCTTCCTCAAGCAAAAAGAAGAAGAGTAGCAAGAGATAGTAGGTCAGGGAGACTCTTCCTCAGCAAAAAAAAAAAAAAAAAAAAAAAAGTTAAACTAGTTTACGTTTAATAAGTGGGGTTTTTCTATACGATTATAGGACTTAGCAAAAGCATGTTTTAGAGTTCTAGGTTTCTAATGAACATCTATATATATCCTCTGTGGAATGATCAATGACATCTGTGTTACTGGGACCCTTACATTAGTCTCTTTGAGATCTTTTAATCAATGGACCTTCAATTTGTAGGAGCCACCTGAGTGTTGGTAACATCTACATTACGTTAAACATGCTGAGGACCAGCCCTGTGGCCAAGTGGTTAAGTTCGTATGCTCTGCTTCGGTGGCCCAGGGTTTTGCTGGTTTGGATCCTGGGCGCAGACATGGCACTGCTCATCAAGCCATGCGGAGGTGGCATCCCACATAGCACAACCAGAAGGACCTACAACTAGGATATACAACTATGTACTGAGGGGGCTTTGGGGAGAAGAAGGAAAAAAATAAGACTGGCAGCAGATGTTAGCTCAGGGCCAATCTTAAAAAAAACAAAATCAAGCAAACAGACAAAAACCAAAACATGCTGGAATTTTAAAAGAGGACTATTGGATATGCTAAATATTTGGAGATCATATCATTGCTCAACTGAAAATTATGTTTTAATTTAAAAATACAGAGGTTAGTGTCAAGATGGCAGTGTAGGCAGACTCTGAACTCACCTCCTCCAATCAACACAACCAGGTTACAACTATTTTTGGAACAATTACCCCTGATGGAGAAGTGAAAACTGGATAAAAAGAAGCTCTGCAACAAAGGACAGTCCTGCCTTAGGCAAAAGAAGCAGAAATTCTTGTCTTGAGAGAAAAAAGCCACCTTTGCAAGCCATGGAGCTTCACAGCTGGCCGGGAACAATCCTAAGGTATGCAGCCTCCCCTGGAGGAGTGGGGGACCTGAGCAGGGGAGTGTGGCTGCCACAAGCGTCCTTGACTCAGCACAACTAAGACGGATCTCATAATATCTGGCTTTGCTGGCTACTAACAACAACGGGGCATACCGCCAGAAAAACTATCGGACATAAGTGGAAAAAACCACTCTTAAATGGCCCATGCAAAAATTCACTTGTCTCAGAGAGCAACCTAAGATCACCAGAAAGACAGGTGCACAGTCCTTGGATGAAGAGAGACTCACAGGTAGGCTCTGGGTGCATCTCAGTGAGAGGTGAGACCTTTCCAGGGACTAAGACATTAGCGGCAGTCATTATTGTGACCTAGTACAGACATGCTGACATAGATGCTGGCAGAAGCCACTGGAGTTCTTCCCCTGGCCTGTTAGCCCAGGGGTCTGCCCAACAGAGTGCTGATTTAATCCAGCTCAGCCAGGACAGGTAGCCCACACTAGGGACTGGCCCCACCCAACAGAAAGCCCTTGGGCAATTTTTTGGCCTGCATAGACTGGGTGCCTCAATCCTGTGCAGGCAGGCAAGTAGCTCTGCCTCTGTGGGGCAGGGTGTGCAAGAGGAGTGCTGGAGTTGGGGGAGTGTGTGGGGGGCCTCTGCAGAGGAGTGACTGGCTCTGCTTCAGGGGGCCCGGGATGTGTGCGTGGGCCAGGACTGTGTTGACAATGTGTGTTGACCTGTGGGCTGTGAGGCTTGTCAGCTGCGGAAGACCTATGCTCCACAAACAGCCACACAGGGGATCAGCCCTGCATTCCAAAGCCTGAAACAATTGGGTGCTCCTGTGTCTGGGGCCAGCCCCACTCAATCATGAGAGAGCTGACAACAGCCTTGTAGGCCAGAGGCCTACAGCAATTGTAAGCCCCTGAGCCCAGCAACCAGCCATACTGTGGGCCTACTCACTTAACAGAAAAACTGTAGCAGGAGTGTGCTATTAGACCTTATAGCCAACTGTGCTGGGGCTCCCCAAACCCAACAAAGTGACTGAAGGGTCCAGAACAGCCACATGCAACTGAGCATTACAACCAGCCGGCCAGGGAGACAGACTAGCCTTCCTGTGCAGCTGCAGCAAGAGCAGCTCTGTTGCCACAGAAGGACACACAGAGCCCACACAGGGGTCACTCCTGGAACATTTGGAATGGTGACAAGAGGGAAGCACACTCTACATAAAGCAACTTCTCCAAGATCAGGAGACACAGCTGAACCACCTAATACACAGATATAAGCACAGAGAAAGCAGCAAAATGAGGAGGCAAAGGAATATGTTCCAAGCAAGAGAACAGCACAAAACACCAGAAAAACTAAATGAAGCAGAAATAAACAATCTAACTGACAAAGAGTTCAAGCAAAAAGTCTTAAGGATGCTCATTGATCTTGGGAGAAGATTAGATGAACACAGTGAGAACATCAACAAGAATTGGAAAATATAAAAAACAACCAATCAGAAATAAAGAATACGATACTTGAAATGAAAAATTCACTAGAGAGGCAATAGCAGAGTAGATGATACAGAAGAATGGATTAGCGAGCTGGACAAGACTAGAGGAAATCACCCAAGCTGAACAGATAAGTGAAAAAAGAATTAACAAGAATGAGAACAATCTAAGGGAAATCTGGGACAGTATCAAGCACGCTAACATTTGTATTATAGGTGTCCCAGAAAGAGAACAGAAAGACAAAGGGGTAGAGAAGGTATTTGAAGAAATAACAGCTGAAAACTTTCTAACCTAAGGAAGGAAACAAACATCCAAGTACAGGAAGCACAGAGAGCACCAAATAAGACAAGCCCAAAGAAGCCCACCCCAAGACAAATTATAATTAAAATGTCCAAAATTGAGGAGAAAGAATCCTAAAAGCCACAAGAGAAAGGCAACAAATGACATATAAAGGAAACCTGATAAGGGTATCAGCTGACTTCTCAGTAGAAAAATTACAGGCTAGAAGGGAGAGGCACAACATATTTAAAGTGCTGAAAGGAAAAAACCTAACACCAAGAATACTCTATCCGGCAAGGTTATAATTCAGAATGGAAGGAGAGATAAAGAGTTTCCCAGATAAGCAAAAATTAAAGGAGTTTATTGCCAAGAACCAAGTTTTACAGGAAATGCTAAAGGGACTTATTTAAGTGGGAAAGAGAAGACCAGCAATAGGAATCAGAAAATTATCACACACACACAAAAAGGCAATAAAATCATTGGTAAAGGCAAAAATACAGTAAAGGTAGCAGATCAACCACCTAAGAAGATAATTGGAGGTCAAAAGTACTAAAACTACCTATTTCCATGATAAGAAGGTAATGGATACACACACACACAAAATAACAGGTTAGATATGATATCAAAAGCATAAAATATGGGAGGAGGGGAGCAAAAGAGCAGAGGTTTTAGCAAGAGGTCAAACTAAAGAGACCATAAACTCAATATATATTGCTATAAACATAGATTATTACATATGAACCTCATGGTAATCACACATCAGAAACTTATAATAAATACACAAATAATTAAGAGAAAGGAACCCAAACATAATACTAAAAAAAGCCACCAAATGACAAGGAAAGAGAGCAAGAGAAGAAGAAAGGGACAGAGAACTACTACTAAAACACCCAGAAAAAAGGTAACAAAATGACAATAAATACATATTTATCAATAGCTACTTTAAATGTCAATGGACTAAATGTTCCAATCAAAAAGCATAGGGTGGTCAACTGGATAAAAAAACCAAGATGCATATATATGCTGCATACAACACACACACTTCAGACCTAAAGACACTCACAAACTGAAAGTGAGGGGATGGAAAATGATACTCCATGCAAATGGCAATGAAAAGAACGCTGGGTATCAATATTTCCATCAGACAAAATAGACTTTAAAACAAAAACTGTAACAAGAGACAAAGAAGTGCACTACATAATGATAAAGGGAACAATCCAACAAGAAAATATAACACTTGTAAATATCTATGCACCCAACATAGGAGCACCTAATATATAAAGCAATTATTAACAGACATAAGAGGAGAAATAGACAGTAACACAATAACAGTAGGGGACTTTAACACTCCACTTACACCAATGGATAGATCATCCAAACAGAAGCTCAATAAGGAAACACTGGCCTTAAAGAACACATTGGATCAGATGGACTTAGTAGACATACATAGAACATTCCATCCCCAAACTGCAGAATACACATTCTTTTCAAATGCACATGGAACATTCTTCAGGACTAATCACATATTAGGCCACAAAACAAGTCTCAATAAATTTCAGAAGACTGAAATAACACCAAGCATCTTTTCAGACCACAAGGGTATGAAACTAGAAATCAATTACAGTAAGAAAATCAGAAAAGTCACAAATACATAGAAATTAAACAAAATGCTACTGAACAATGATTGGGTCAATCAAGAAATTAAAGAAGAAATAAAAAATTACTTGGAGACATGAAAATGAAAATACAACATGCCAAAATCTATGGGATACAGCAAAAGCAGTTCTAAGAGGGGAGTCTACAGCAATTCAGACCTACCTCAACAAACAAGAAAAATCCCAAATAAACAACCTCACAGTGCACCTAGAGGAACTGGAAAAAGAATAAGAAACAAAGCCCAAAATCAATAGAAGGAAGGAAATAATAAAAATCAGAGCAGAAATAAATGAAATAGAGACTAAAAAAAAAAAAAAGAAAAAAATCAATGAAACCAAGAGCTGGCTCTTTGAAAAGATAAATAAAATTGACAAATCTTTAGCTAGACTCACCCAAGACAAAAAGAGAGAAGGCTCAAATAAATAAAATCAGAAATGAAAGTGGAGAAATTACAACAGACACCTCAGAAATACAAAAGATTACAACAGAATACTATGAAAAGCTATAAGCCAACAAATTGGATAATCTAGAAGAAATGGATAAATTCCTTGAACCATTCAACATTCTAAAACTGAATCAAGAAGAAATGGAGAATTTGAATAGTTCAATCACCAGTAAGGAGATCGAAACAGTAATCAAAAACTTATCCAAAAATAAAAGTCCAGGACCAGATGGCTTTCCTGGTGAATTCTACCAAACTCTTCCTTCTACCTTCTCAAACTCTTCCAAAAAATTGAAGAGGAGGGGAAGCTTCCTAACTCATTCTATGAAGCCAACATTACCCTGATACCAAAACCAGACAAGACAACACGAAAAAAGAAAATTACAAGACAATATCACTGATGAACACTGATGTAAAAATCCTCAACAAAATACTACCAATCGAATACAACAATATATTAAAAAGATCATACACCATGATCAAGTGGGACTTATTGCAGGGATGCAGGGATGGTTCAACATCCACAAATCAATGTGATACATCACATTAACAAAATGACAAACAAAAATCACATGATCATCTCAACAGATGCAGAGAAAGCATCTGACAAGATCCAAAATCCATTCATGATAAAAACTTGGAATAAAGTGGGTACAGAAGGAAAATACTTCCACATAATAAAGGCCATATATGACTAACCCACAGCTAATATCATTCTCAATGCAGAAAAAAAAGCTATCCCTCTAAGAACAGGAACCAGACAAGGATGCCCACTTTCACTACACTTATTTAACATAGTATTGGAAGTCCTAGCCGGAGCAATCAGGCAAGAAAAAGAAACAAAAGGGATCCAAATTGGAAAGGAAGAAGTGAAACTGTCACTACTTGCAGATGACATGATTTTACAGATAGAAAACCCAAAATAATCACCCAAAAACTTTTAGAAATAACAAATGAATATGGTCAAGTTACAGGATACAAAATCAACATACAAAAATCAGTTGCGTTTCTATACACTAACAATGAAGTACCAGAAAGAAAAATTAAGAATACAATCTCATTTACAATTGCAACAAAAATAATAAAATACCTAGGAATAAATTTAACCAGAGAGGTGAAAGATCTGTACACCAAAAATGATAAAACATTGTTGAAAGAAACAAATGGAAAGATATTCTGTGCTCTTGGACTGGAAGAATTAACATAGTTAAAATGTCCATACTTCCTAAAGCAATCTAAATATTCAATACAATCTCTATCAAAGTTGCAACATTTTCCACAGAAATACAAGAAAGAATCCTAAAATTTATATGGAACAACAAAAGACCTCAAATTTCCAAAGGAATCCTGAGAAAAAAGAACAAAGCTGGAGGTTTCACACTCCCTGATTTCAAAATATACTACAAAGCTATAGTAACCAAAACGGCATGGTACTGGCACAGACACAGACACACAGATCAATGGAATAGAATTGAGAGCCCAGAAATAAACCAGCACATCTATGGATAGTTAATTTTCAACAAGGGAGCCAAGAACATACAATGGAGAAAGGAAAGTCTCTTTAATAAATGGTGTTGGGAAAACTGGTCAGCCACGTGCCAAAGAGTGAAAGTAGACCATTATCTCACTCCATACACACAAATTAACTCAAAATGCATTAAAGACTTGAATGTAAGGCCTTAAACCATTAAACTTCTAGAAGAAAACATAGGCAGTATGCTCTTCAACATTGGTCTTAGCAGCATATTTTCAAGTACCATGTGTGACCAGGCAAGAGAAAAAATTTAAAAAATGGGACTACATCAAACTAAAAAGCTTCTGCACAGCAAAGGAAACCATCAGTAAGATGAAAAGACAACCTAAAAATTGGCAGAAGATATTTGCAAACCATGTATCTGATAAGGGGTTAACACCCAAAATATACAAAGAACTCATATATCTCAACAACAAAAAAACTAACAACCCAATTAAAAAATGGGCAAAAGACCTGAACAGAGATTTCCCCCAAGAAGATTTCTGTGTAGATTACATCATGTTCACCACCCAAAGACTACAATCCATCACCACACACATGTGCCTAATCATCCTTTTCTGTTGGCCACAGACAACCAACAGGCACATCAAAAGATGTTCAACATCAGTAATTATCAGAGAAACGCAAATCAAAACTACAATGAGATATCACCTCACTTCTGTCAGAAGAGCCATAATTAACAAGACAGGAAACAACAAGTGTTGGAGAGGCTGTGGAGAGGAGGGAACCCTCACATACTGCTGGTGAGAGTGCAAACTGCTGCAGCCACTATGGAAAACAGTATGGAGATTCCTCAAAAAATTAAGAATAGATCTACCATATGATCCAGCTATTCCACTGCTTGGTGTTTATCCAACGAACATGAAAACACGAATGTGTAAAGATACATGCACCCCTATGTTCACTGCAGCATTATTCACAATAGTCAAGACTTGGAAGCAACCTAGGTTCAAAGGACGAATGGATAAAGATGTGATATATATACACAATGGACTACTACTCAGCCCTAAGAAATGAAGAAATCCAGCCATTTGTGACAAAATGGATGGACCTTGAGAGTATTATGCTAAGTGAAATAAGTCAGAGGAAAAAAGTCAAGTACCATATGATCTCACTCACAGGTAGAAGATAAAAACAACGACAATTACAGAGAAACAGAGATTGCATTGGTAGTTACCCAAGGGGAAGAGGGGGAAAGAGGAGGAGGAGGAAAGGAGTGATTAGGCACATGTGTGTGGCAATGGAGTGTAGTTAGTCTTTGGGTGGTGAACATAATGTAATCTACACAGAAATCGAAATATATAACTATGTACACCTGAAATTTATATAATGTTATAAACCAATGTTACCGCAATAAAAAAGGAAAAAAAGAAAAACGAAACCCATAAAGTCTTGGTTAATTCTATAATAAAAAAAATAGTTTTACCTTTAGTAGAAAAAATAAAAAGTAATATATAAAAGTTTACAATTTGGCATAACTATATTACTAAAAATGTACATAATGTATTATTTTTGATCTTGTGACAAAAATGTTATTGTGGCTAAGGTAATGTACCCTACAATTAGCAGAACTGAGATTACTATCTGTGTCAAGAACATTTCTCCATCATCACTGGGAAGATGTAGTGTTAGAAAGCACATTCAAAGAAACTATCAGCACTACTTATGAAGTATTTCTGCAAAAAAAAAGAATTAAATGTGAATCATATCAATTCTCTAGATCAGGGGTTCTCAAGGTATGGTCACCAGACCAGGTCCCCAGAGCATTAGCATCACTTGGGAACTTGTTAAAAATGCAAACTCTTGGGTCCTACCCTAAATCTACTGAATCAGAACTGGGGTGGGGTCTGGCAATTTGAGTTTTAATAATTGCGCTAGATAATTCTGATACCCCCTCAACTTTGAGGACCACTCTCTAGATCTATCAGTTTAGTTAGTATTGGGGATAGAGCATCATGTTAAAGAACACCAACATGATGAGGTAAATTAATCACAAGTGAGACAACTAGACATTCTTATGATGTCTTAGAAAGTACACAATACTACCTATAAGGTATTTTTGTCTCCCATCCCATCCGATTGCACCTGGATCTAATCAGAGATCTAACTTCCTATTTATAGGCAATATTAGAACAAGTTAAACGTTGTCGAAGTGCCAGATCCAGAATATAACTTCTATAGTACAAATAACCAGTTTCTTTAACTAATAAATGACATATTACAAAAAGGAACATGGAATTGCTATAGACAACAAAAATAAAACAAAGCTTAAGGAACATAAACCAAATGCCATGTGTGAGTCCTATCTGGGATACTGTAAAAAGACATTTGTGATAACCCAGGAACAATGAACATGAGCTGGGTGTGGATGAAAGAGGAGTCCAATACATACTGAATTATTTACTGTGGAAATCATATGATGCGTGCAATTTGCTTTAAAATCTCTACCCCTGCCAAAAAAAGACTATGAGTTGAAAAATTGTTAGATGGGTGACAGCTACAAGGGACATTACAGTATTCTCTCTGTATGCTTAAAAATGTTTTAAAACTAAAACAAAAATGAAACCATGATCCTTAAGATGCAGTTTGAATCAGGTAACTACGGCAGCTGTATGTGAATCACTTAAAGGAGTTTATGAAATCACAGCATTAAACCTATTTGACATGAAAATCTAAGCTCCAAATATAGGACAGCTTTATAGCTGCGGATGTCTGGAAAAATAGACTGCTGGATATGAGCCGGACCAAGCATTAAGCCATATGACTCTGTTGTCTCTAGACTATTTGGGTTGGAAGAGGTGCAAAGGGGGAAAGTAGGAGAGAACAAGCCAACACATGTTAAAAAAGTATGATATAAAAAAACCCCACACTCTTTGACAGAATTCAACGCTAGGATTACAAATCCAATTTTCAAAGAACTGGAAGATCAAACTCAACATTGTATTGTATTTTGCTGCATGTTAAAATTATATAAATGTACTGTAGTTGCCTCAGAATGTTAAAAAGTCAGCTTTTCAAATCTAGTCACGAGTTACACATTATGATAGAAATCTTCCAAATGAACAAAATTTTCAAGTTACAATTTAAAGTCATAGTGTCATAAAAAAGATTGTAAACACACACAAAGACAAACTCTCAGCCACGAGGTCAACATTTAATGTAAGCTATACAACTAAAGCTGTAAGACTTTCCTTCACCCACCTTGAGCAATCGCAGCAAGTTTCCCCTTTTCTTCAGGACTGAGCTGCAACATTCTGTCTATAACAGGAAGCAGCCGCTCTCTCTCACTCCCTGGTTTCAGGAAAATGAACTGTAGCAGGACGTTCTTCAAGTACTCCAGGTTAGCTACAGACTTCTCTCGTTCCTGATTTCTTTCCAATCTTCTTATTTCACTTTTGAGAAGCTGGTGTAAGAGAAATGAGTTGAAAATGGGTTGTAGGAGCTTCTGGTTAAACCTGGCAGACTTAACACTTGCACTTTTCTCCTCTTATTCCTGAAATGCCCCAAAAATGACAATAAAGGAGAGACTAGGAAAGGAGAAAAAAGTAGATGAAAACAGCAAGAAACTCCTAGAAGTCAGGAAGCAGATGAAGTAGAAGTGACTCATCCAGCATCTTCCCAAGGACCACTGACAAGAGAAGACAACGATGCATCCACAGAAGCAGCAAGAAGCCCCAGCCTCGGAAGGACAGAGTATCACGGAAACTGGGGCTGAAAATGAGGACTGATGAAAGGCTACAAAGGTTGACAGCATGATGCTCCCTCCACCTTCTACTCTCTACAGAAAGTGAAGCAGTGGGCTCAGGGCTCTGGGATACAGACACGCTGTGAGGAGGGTGAGCTAGCGTTTGAAAGCACGGGCTGAAGGAAACTTCAGCATCTACCACTGATCTCCTCCCTGCCTTGTGCCTAGACCCCTAGGCTGTTGAGATGTCCGGTGGAATTATGTTTACATGATGAACAGGACGTAACCAAAAGAAGAGTCGAGTCCAGGAGAGAGTGAAAATTCGGGAATGTAAGACAATCTACAACACTACCAGAAAATGGGGACCAGATGACATGAAAAAGATGGCAGTCTTTGAGGAAGATTTCTGGGTTGAAACAAAAAAAAAAATATTGTCATATTTTATCATTTTAGGTTAGTCCAGGAAAGTTAGCAGTCATTTAAAAAAGCGATGATGAGGTCTAAGAAATCATGTGAGAATGTAAGCTTACGGAAATACAACATTTGAGTAGTCACTTAGGTTTATTGGGCTAATTGATGATTTGTTAGATGTGATAATGTTTTGACTATGAGGGAAAATGTTATTTTATAGAGATGTTTACTAAAATATTTAGAGGTGGGATGTCATGATATACACAATTTACTGTAAATAACGGGATAACTCAGCATTAAAAAATTAATCTGACAAGGACAGGTGGTGGCCTGCACAGAAGTAGGACAATCTACCTGGGGGGGCATGGCATAGGGTAGAAGCAGGTGCTTTTCAGAGAGACAGGAACTTGGATTCTGCTCCACCATTTATCAGTTTCAACTGTTCTCTCCCCCAGTGACGAGGGTTAATCACGGTAATACACATGGAGCCCTGGGCCGGGCTCACGAGGACTGCTCAGTATGTAGTATGACTACATTTAGAGAGGTCACTTATCAGCAAGCCAGAGTGGAAATATCTCACTTGTACAATCCTCAACTACTCTACGATCTGCCTTTTTCCTACAAGTTTCTAGTGTGGAATTTGAATAGGGAAAACTTCCTGTGACACTTTGCCATCTCCACCTACAATCTGTGATAAGTGGGTTAGTGCCATAAATATCAGCTGAATGATTTGAATTAGAAGTGTCCCATGGTTTATCTTTAGAATTTAAGGATCCATATTTATTTAAGTTTTATTTAAGCATGTGTAGAACAGTGACTTGTGAACGTCAGTCTAATTTCTAAGTCTATTATAGTTTCTTAGAAAAAGTAGGAGTGAAAACAGTCTTCACACAACACATAAAAGCAATTAATATTTCTCAATTTCAGAAATGTAATATCGTAAAGAATCAAAATGTATGGATGTGCCTGATGTGTGAATTTTTAAACTTAGGGGGCAGGGCTGGCCCCATGGCCAAGTGGTTAAGCTCACGCCCTCTGCTTTGGCAGCCCAGGGTTTTACCAGTTTGGATCCTGGGCATGGACATGGCAGCACTCATCAGGCCACCCTGAGGCGGTGTCCCACATGCCATAACTAGAAGGACCCACAACTAAAAATATACAACTACGTGCTGGGGGGATTTGGGGAGAAGGAGGAAAAATAAATAAATAAAATGTTAAAAAAAAACCCATTACAAACAACAATAAAAAACCTTTGGAGGGTGTGTGTGTGTTGTGTAGAGGATCAACAAAATCGAATTGGTGCCGTGTATTTTCCTGGTGGCAGTTTTTTGACCTTACCTTAATTTGCTCCATGAGGATTGCATTGGTTGCTTCTGTTTCCCGAAGCAGTCCATTTAAGTGATCGGCACTTTTTGTAGTGGAACTGAGCTTCTGAACCAATTCTTCTTTGGTAAATTCAGCATGCCATAAAGGAGGCTCTGCAAGATGTTGTTCCAATAATTAATTTTCAAAATCAGAGTTTACGGATGAAGATTGTAAATAAGAAAAGTGTCTAAGCATAGATATTTCACTCTGCAACATTATACAGGTCCATTCTCTTCTCAATTAAAAGGTTACATGTTGAATGTAACACAAATAAGACAGAATCTGTCTCAATTACAATCTAACTGAATACGAGATCTATGAGCTCTGGTTCTGGAATTTGTTAGGCCTACATTTATAGACCATTTTACTAGTTTCATTACTTATCTTCCTCTATCCATTCATGTCCCAAGAGCATACGTCATTTTACTTATAAACAAGGGAAGAATTAACATTTACTGATCACTTATATCATAAGACTCTCATAAGAGTTTTATGTAAGGTGGGTAGATCATATTATTCACATTTTACAAATGAGGGAACAGGCTCAAAGTCAACAAGTAATTCTGGCAGAAACCACAAAGCCAAGTGTGTTTCTGGAGTCTGTTGTCAGTCCATCATGATGCCTCTATCTCATCACTATTAACTTCGCCTGAAGGAACCGGGACTGCAGTTTCTACCCACACCACAATCATGACTACACACGAACAGTCCTCTCTCCAGATCCCGAGACTTCAGAAAGATGACAAAGGGATTCCCCTTGACTTGTGAACATTAACATTCATTATAGATAGAATAAAACATATCAAAACTTCTCTAAATTTAATAAGGCAAATTTAGCACTACTATTTCATCAAGAGGAATAAACTAAAATTATCAGTTTCTTAGAAGAGTGAGAAGATAGTTTATCCTACTTTCTAATACCACTATAGAACTTCCAACCATTTACTTCTGGCTCAAGCTTAGGGCAGGACTAGTGTTTTAATTAAAAAAAATTGTTCCGTTCTGTAGGAAAGATTTTCCATTTGAAACAAGGGATGGAAGACGGAAAGAAATTTTATTAGAATAGCTCAAAAAAGCATTTATAAATAAGAGTAATATTAACAGACACAACAGCAGAATTAAATAAGAAAAACATATTTAAACAGAGAATCATACCAAGTTTAGTTTCAGGAGAATTAAGAAGCTGGTCTAAAGACTGTGTGTGAGTGCTGGCAGAAGATACAGACTCAGTATCCGTTGTTTCCATTCCTTCACCATCCTCCCGAGTTACAGTATGCATATCCAAAAGGGGAAGGTCTGTGTTTCTCCTTTCTCGCAGATTTTTCAAAGGTTGGTGGGAAGAGGCTGGGCCTATAAATTTTTTTTTTAAAAGATTAAGTATGAGATTGTTCAAAACATGGATTCAGCATTAACAGAGATACACAATAAAATTAAAATGATTCTAGGGATGTCAAATAATATGGTAGGGAATTTGAATAACTAAATGACCAGTAAAAGGTGTATAAAGAAAGAATTTCTAAAGAGCCCTAAAAATTTAGCTATTGAACTTTTAATCACTTAAGTCATTTCTATAAACTAATTGCTACTCGCAAGATTAAATTATTAGAACAATATAGAGGGTTATACTGTTGCTAAATATTGGTAAAACTCTAAGACTAGATTCTAGCTATTTTTGAGGATTAGGTATTTCAGATAGCTGCCTCCTCTCGGGCACAACACTCCTGCTGCAGTCTGCTCAGCAGACGTCCTTGTTGGTCACTGCCCTTAGGTCTTCGCTCTGCTGGTTCCTGTTGCTGCCTGCTCATGTCTTCAGTGTTCAGGCAAGAAGAGTCTAGAATCCAGGGCAGGGAACTTATCTACTATAATTCCTCCGCAAGTCTTTCTTGCTTGCTGATTATAAACACTTGCATAGAACTGTAAGATTTATAAGATACTTTCAAACACATTACTTTATTAATCTCAAGAAATCTGAAGGTCAGAGAAGTTAAATAACTTTGCCCAAGGTCTTATAGCTGGGTTAGGGACCAGAATTCTAACTCAAATCTTTTAACTTCAAACTTCACTTATTTTCCATTCCATGAAGTTGCCTCCTCTTTTCTTTCAAACATTAGCCCTCGGGGTGCCTTTGTTGAAGCATTTTCCTGGGTTTCTGATGTTTTGCTAACTGCTTATTCCACTGCTGATTCCTAGGTTACAATCCCTTGTGCAACCAGTGTTTCTCTGATTGGTTACTTCCTCTGATGACTCTTGGAACATGCTGAATTTTCTTGAAGCTGGTTTCTGACCCTTACAAATGCCCCATAGCTGCCAATGCCCTGATGACAACATTTTCCACGAGAAACAGTACAGTCATGCACTGCATAATGACATTTCAGTCAAAGATGAACTACATACATGACAGTGGTCCCATAAGATTGGTACCATACAGCCTAGGTGTGTAACAGGCTCTACCATCTACACTTGTGTAAGATGTACTTACTTGTGTAAGACTTGTGTAATAGGGGAGGAGGAAATTTTCCTCTACCCTTCTAGATTCTTCTGGGTGGTATAAGAATTAAATTGACATGAGGTGGATTAACAGGAAAATAAAGAGTTTAATAGCACGTATACATGGGACAAACCCAGGAAAACCAAGCAACTCACCAAAATGGCCAAAGCCCTCACCTTACATATCATCTTCAGCTAAAGACAAAAGAAGACGTTGAGGGTAGGGAGAGTCAGGGACTCCAAAGGGAAGGAAGGCAATTTACAGTAGGTGAAAAGGAGCAAATGTTTGAAAACTAGTGTGTGTTTGCCCACAAAGAAACAGAACAACACAGAGGGAGCCCAAGAAACAGGCTTTTCTAGGTTCCTCCCTGTCTACCACCCAGTTCATGTTATGCTAAGGTGACAGCTTGCTTCCTGAGACAGGCTTTTTAACTGGATTCTTTTAGGCAGTTAAGGGGGAGGTAACAAGAAAAACTTCCTGAGCCTTTTGTTTCTTAAAAACGATCAGCCTAAAATAATCCTTATGTTAGAGAGATACATTTTAGGGTTGCAAATTTTGTTCCCCTTCAGGACTCTATGACGTTCGCACAACAAAAATCACCTAACAACGCATTTCTCAGAATATATCCCCGTCGTCAAGCAACGCATGACTGTATTAAGTTGATATTAACAGTAAAATGTAGCCGCCTTATCCTGGCTGACGTCCCCACTTCTCCCAGGAAGCAGAATGGAAGATATTGGGTGTGGTTGCACTAAAACTCCAATTAATTAGAAATCTGAAAGGGAAGAAGTTATAGTGGCCAAGCAATCTTAAAAGTTCAGCGCTGCCTGAGTGTTTTTAAGCATCTCTCTCTCTAATGTTTCTACTTAAAAAATAGATATATTTGATAACTAACAGTGGAGAATACCAAAGAAATTCACTGAATACTGAAATTTGGATGCATGTCATGAGATGGACAGAGAATGTCTGAGTCAGAGAAAAGGAAATATTCACTACATAGAGGGTAACAAATACATGAAAATCAGTATTCTAAGTGGTTATATAGGCTGCTGTAAATATAATCAAGGGTTCAGATAGTTCAAATATCTTCTCAGTAAGCAAATCCAAAATTCATTAATCACAGAATTGACACTGGTGTCACCTAGTAAATTTTCTATTTTCTTATGAATTTGTGAAGAATGTATTTAAGTGACAAACACATGACAGTGTGAACAACTAATGTTTCCATGCATACATACATACTTCTTGTGGCTGATTCACTCTTAAGCTGGAAAAGCTGAGCTTCCACCTTGGAGAGCTGCTGCTGCAAAGTTTCCACTGTCTTTCTGTGCTCTTCCTGCAAATGTCGCACTTGATCTCGGAAGCCGCTGCGAAGGACCTCATTTTGAGACGTCAGTTGACTCACAGTCTGTGCATGTTCAGACTTCATCATCATATTCTCTGATTGTATTGAACACAACCTGAAGAGTGAGAGGAACTTACTTCGTATGAGATCTTTCAATCTTAGATGGTAATGCAGCCTTTCTCATCGGGGTTCTGCAAAACTTAGCCCTGAGACATCTACTAAATGTATGAATTAACTTCTCCCTATGCATCTATAATGGTACTAGTTGTGTAACAACTTGGGGAAAAATGACACTGGCTGTCATCTAGTTCAAAGCGTTTTCTGTGTTTCATAGTTCGAATGAGGAACTTCTTTCATAGTTTATTAGAAAATAGGGCTGGGGGCTGGCCCCGTGGCCGAGTGGTTAAGTTCATGCGCTCTGCTGCGGCGGCCCAGGGTTTTGCTGGTTCGGATCCTGGGTGTGGACATGACACCACTCGTCAGGCCACAATGAGGTGGTATCCCACGTGCCACAATTAGAAGGACCCACAACTAAAAATATATAACTATGTCCTGAGGAGATTTGGGGAGAAAAAGCAGAAAGAAAAAAAAAAAAGAAAATAGGGCTATATTTAGAGCATAAAATAATTATACTTTAAATTAGTCCTCTTCTTCAGGTTATCTTATGTAGTAGCTCATATGAGATTAATTCATCTTTTCTCTATTACCCTGAACACATGAAAGAGAACACTTTCTTTAGATTCATAAAGAAAGCCTTAAAGAAAAGTTTTTTGAGCCAATTAACAAGAAATTTGGAAACAGAAAGACTTGGTTTATTATAGCTATTTCTGAATCCCGCTGCACATCAGAATCACTGGGCCATCTTGTTAAAAATGTAGACATCTAGTTCTCATCCTAGAGCCACTGAGTCAGAATTTCCAAAGGTGGGCCTCAGAATTGCCTACTTTCAGCAGTTTTCCATTGATTTTTATGTAGTCAGCTCGAAACTAGCCAGGAGACCTACAATTTGGGAACCACTACTTTTAATGGTTCACTTGTAGTGTTGATGTTTTATATGCTGGGCTTTAGTAAAAAAAATACATTTTCTTTTTATGAAAGGGATCCACAAATACACTCTCATAAAAATTCAAACAATGTGAAACCAATCACAGAAAAAAACCAGAGCTCTCTTTTATCACACCCATCCTCTGCAGTTTAAAATCTCAATTCCAGGGGCAAACGTTAATGGTTTAGCATGTAGCTTTCCAAGATCTTTTTTCTATGTTGCTACACATATGCACACCACAGAAGGTTTTAAAACAAGATTTAGTGGCTAAAGGGAGACATGCAATAAAAACACCACATGTTTCAGAAGAGGCATCTTAACTTCCAAGTTCATACTGTGAGTTTAGAGAATGCTAGTCTATGTGCTACCCTTCAAATCTGTATTTTTCTACAAGCGTTCTGTCTAAACAACATCTACCAAGAAAGTCAAGGAAGAACCGTCAGCAGTCACAATGTTCTAAGGAAGACAAAAGCTACATTTTAGAGCTAGGGTAAGGCTTCCAGTTTTCAGGAGGTATCGATGACACTTCTGACTTTACCTACTTGAGAGCTAGAAGCTTGAACGGGAACAACTATGATAACAGAAGTTTACCCTTCTCTCCCAGCTGATATTGGGGTGTTTACATTGGCTGGGTCCTCTGGCAATGTAGATATTGGCTAGTCAGCCTAATCATTCCTTTGGAGCTATTTTTACAATCTCATACAGAGAAAGTATGAATATTAAGATATTTGAAAAAGAGAATATATAAAGAAAAGGCTATTTCTTCATACTAGGGCACAGAAAGTAACAATACCTAGTTTTTAATATTTCTGAAAGAGGGAGGGAGACCCCTAAAAATATCTAAAATGCTGTGAACAGTTTCCAGCACTTAGAAGAGTGATCAGCACAGAGCAGAAGCTCAAAAAACATTGACTGAATTACTCAATGACTCCAGAGGCATTGTTTGCACCGCATTTGTGTTAGCAATATAAATTACAAGAACTTTTTCAGAGTAAAGAATAAATGTTGAAAATTTCTGATGTAAATAGCAAGTAAGCATCACTATATATAAGCTAATCTTATGGTAAACCCTGGTGATAGGTAGTTAGAAAATTGGCAGACCTTCCCTGAAAAACTTTTTTTTTCTGAGGAAGACTGGCCCTGAGCTAACATCTGTGCTCATCTTCCTCTACTTTATATATGGGACGTCTGCCATAGCAGGGCTTGATAAGCATGGTGTAGTCCACACCTGGGATCTGGGCCTGTGCACCCCAGGCCATTGAAGAGGAGTAAGCAAACTTAACCATTATGCCACTCGGCCGGCCCCTGAAACTTGTGATTTACATGATCAACATACATAAATCACAGTGATAAAAGATTAAAAAAACCAAGCAAAGTGCATTCACTTTTAAGATTAGCATAAGATTAGGCAGGTATTATAAGCATACTTGAGATATGTAAAGTATCCCAACATCCTTGATGAAAGATGATCAACGAAGAATTCTTTTCCTCAGTCTAAGATACAACTATTATTACCACTCCATTTCTTTATCACAGGAATTCAAAGTTCATTGTTCACAAAATCTATTTATTCTGCCAGTACTCCTGGTGCGATTAACAAGAGTGTAAGGATATGCCAAGTTGAAGACAGAGCTGCACAGGTAAGCTGCATATTCGTTTTCAGTCAGCATGTGTTTGAATGTTTTCCTTTAGAGAGAAAGAATAATGCTTGGAGTGTGACACATGTTGGAAAGTAGTGTTTTTTTAAAGAAACATCCTGGCTATGAAGGCCACAGGAGAGACAGAATCCTGGATGAGCAGACAAAATTAATTGTTCTTAAAGAACCTAAGCATAAAAACAACCAAAAGGAGGAGCGTCGAGGTAGAAAAAGCAAAGTTACCAAGCCTTTAGAAATATCTATTTCTTATTTTCAATTTGTATTTATCCCAAGAAGCTCTCCTGAGGAATTCCAACAAAGCAATTCTTTGCTGCTTGGTACAAATACTGTTAGCGCTGCCAGCAACCTTACTTTTCCCGGAGTTCCGCCTCTTTGGACACAGTTTCCTGCAGCATCTTATTGTGTCTTTCTAGCAGAGCATCATGTTCAGACTGCAATGTTTGAAGTTCAGATACACTCATCTGTAAGTTATTTTGGGTATCCTGTAATTTGATTTTTAGTTGGTCAATCAGCATTTCCAGGTGTTCTCTAAAACAGAAATGAACAGTTTTAAAAAATTTTTTCAAAGAGGTAAATCAGATTTTGTGGTTTCAAATAAAATTTTACTTTTATCATTTAATCTCTCAATGTCATACTCTTGCTATTATTATGGATGATTCTAAAGAAAATAGAGTAACTGGAAGAATTCAGAAACTAGGATTAAATAAAATACAGAAGACATTATAGTCAGATTTTACATCTTAGGCACCATACATGTACAAAAACATCTCTGAATTTATAAATTTCATATTCAAATGCAGCAGATTAAATGGCATCAAAATTGTCTATGTTATGTTAAAGGACTATGCCATTAGTAAAAACAAAACAAAACACACAGTTCTAAGATAACCATTATAAGAATGATACATTATACCAAGTAATAGTGAAAGTCAGTCCTTAGAGAAAAACAGTTAAAACCCATAATTCTGCCACAACTAATACAATACATTATTAGCTTCTTTTTTAAACAAGTATTTAATGTATAAGAAAGTAGAAGGAACATAAAACACTTACATTAAAATAATCTGAACCCAAAATTCTGGCATGATCAAAAATGACTCTTGCAAATGGTGACAGTTTTATATTAAGGGTGTCAATATTCAACTTCAGCTTTAAGGTGAGTTATTGATAGAGAAAATATCTCATCATTTTTCAGCCTACAGTTTCTATATTTAACAGATACTTTAACCAAACAGTAACACAAGCATAAACATACAGACATTGCAGGATATTCAGTCCTAGTTAGAACACTAAGAGCAAGATGTAAATTGCTTTGAACACTGAACCTCTAATTATGAAAACAAAACCTGCATGCTGTATGAATGCTCTCTTACGCCTAGTATATTTTTGAATAATTTACAAAAGTGATCTGTACACTAGTTTTAAAGAAGCATTAAACAATATACTATTGATGAAGTAATTGACAAATTTTAAGAAAAAAATTTAAATTCTAAACCAAAAGTTAGTAGTTAATTTAAAACTTTTTGAAATAAGTAAAATGTTTTTAAGCAACTTCAGTTTAGCTTAATTAATGGTGAATAAGTATATCTTTGAAGAAGACTCCTATGACAAAGAACCCGTAATTCTAGAAAGTGAAGGGAAAGCTGCCCTGGAAATGCTGGGAAGAAATACGTCACCAGGACTAGACGGGATATTGATAGCGTTACTTCAAGCCACAGAGACTGAATCTGTCAAAATCCTGACAAGAATGTGTCAACGAAACAATGGCCTGCAGACTGGAAACGCTCAATGTACAGGTCAATCCCCAAGAAATGCACTGCCAAGGAGGGCAGTGCCTACAGGACCATCACTCTGATGTCCCGTGCAATTGAGTGATGCTCCCGGAGCTGCAGCGAAGGCCTGTACCTCAGGTGGACCAAGAAACGCCCGACGGCCAAGCTGGATTTCGAAAAGGGAGAGGCACACGAGATCCAACTGTGACTATCTGCTGGCTACCGAGTGCTCCCGCGAATTCCAGAAGGTTAGTCTGTGTTTATCAACGACAGCAAAGCCTTTGCCCGCGTGGATCATGGGAAGCTGCGGGCTGCTCTGAGAGAAATGGGCGTGCTCAGCACTTGACTGTCTGATGTGTGAGCTGTGCTGTGGGCAAGAAGCCACGCCAGGACAGAATATGGAGAGACGGGATGCTTTCCTTTAGGCCAAGGTGTCAGGCAGCGTGCACTTTATCTCCCTATCTGTTTAATCTGTACGCAGAACCGAGCAAACGAAGAACTGGGCTGGGCTCAGACAGAGGAGGAGTGAAAACTGGTGGAGGAAACACCAACCATCTAAGGTCCGCAGGTGACACCGTCTTACTGGCAGAAAGCAGCAGTGGCTTGAAACAACTTCTGACGAAAGTGAAAGAAGAAAGTGCCAAAGCAGGACTGACTGCATTTGAACGTCAGGAAGACAGAAATCCCACTGCGGAAGAACTGCACAACTTTAACGTAGACAGTGAAGACACTGAAATTGTTAAAGAATTTGTCTGCCTTGGTTCAGTCATCGGTTTAAACGGAGGCTGCAGCCATGGAACCAAGGGGAGGCTGGGACGCGGAAGGGCAGCAATGGAAGAATTAGGGAGGATCACCAGGTGTGAGGAAGTGTCATCAGACACCAAGGCCAAGGTTGTCCACACCCTCGTGCTCCCGACGACTGTGTACGCATGCGAAAGCCGGACAGTGAAGAAGGCTGCAGGAAAAAATGGGTTCATTGGAAATATGGTGTTGGAGGAGAGCTCTGCGGACACCCTGGACTGCCAGAAAGGCGACCCGTGGGTCCCAGAGCAAATTAGGCCTGAGCTGTCGCTGGAGGCACAGATGATAAAACTGCGGCCGTCCTACGTTGGGCACATCATGAGAAAGCAGGACTCTCTGGAAAAGACAGTAACACTGGGAAAAGTAGAGGCAGCAGGAGAAGAGGAGGACCGAATAGGAGACGGGCTGACCCCACACGGGAAGCCGTAGGCCCGAGTCCACAGGAGCTGAGTGGGGCTGCTGAGGACAGGACATTGCGGACCTCCCTCATGCATAGGGTCGCCAGGAGTGGGAGCCTACCTGACAGCACATAAAAACAAAGTACATCAAGGAATCACTTTTAGTCTTCTATTTCTAAATGTCTATATCCTTGTTTCATTGTTCACGTTACATGTTTGTTTGTTTGTAAGAGTGTCTTTCGTAGTGATGTTTTCCTGTTGCTGTCTGGAGACACAGTGAAGCCAAGAAACTCTATTCTCATTGGTAATTACATGTAAAATTCCACAGTCAAAAGTAATCAAAGCAGGATTTTCAACCTACTTGGTAGATAACCTGTCCTGGGGGAAAAACCCTGCACGTATCTTTTACTTTAGACTTTACCTTTCTTGTTTAGCTCCCTCGGTTTCAGCCTGAGACACAGATTTATTTTTCTGTTGTTTTAGAACATTATGAACTCGGACTCTGTAGCTTTCAAATTCAGAGGTTATAGCAGCTTGTTCTGCCTATAACATTTAAAAGAAAGAGAAAAATTTTTCTATTGTAACATGATCTTCCTGTTTTCTTTTAAAGATGAA